>NC_074695.1:46230984-46245984 GCF_029448725.1 Salvelinus fontinalis
AGTATATTTTAAATGTTGGTGTATTTCCCCTTTAAATGGTGATTGTTTTCACCGCATAAATGTGTTCAAATTAATATTTACTTAAGAATTCTGAAAACTAAATAATGCTACAATCAAATAATGCTAAATTAGTTTTTTGGTACTAATGTGCATTGTACTGCGGAAAATAGCTCCACTTTAAATAAGGGATTTATGCAAATTAGCTGTAATTGTTTTGGTTATTTCTTTATTTCACGTTACATTATTTACATGTCTATTGATGTTTTGATAATAATTCAAATTATATTTTGCTTCGATTTGAGCTTTTTCCAAGTTTCTTCCTGGGGTCAAATGACCCCAGTTGCTAATCCATGTACGTAATATATGTTGGTATATTGAGGGTTAAAAATTATCCGACCTTTTTTTAAATTTTCGCCTAAAATCTAACTGCCTGTAGCTCAGGATCTGAAGCAAGGATATGCACATTCGTGATACCATTTGAAAGGAAACACTTTGAATGTTGTGGAAATGTGAAATTAATTTAGGAGAATGTAACACATTAGATCTGGTAAAAGATAATACATAGAAAAAATATGCTTTTTTTACCATCATCTTTGAAATGCAAGAGAAAGGCCATAGTGTATTATTCCAGCCCAGAAGCAATTTAGATTTTGGCCACTAGACGGCAGCAGTGTATGTGCAAAGTTTTAGAATGATCCAATGAACCATTGTTTAACCTCTAATTCCTCCCAATCCCGGATCCGGGAGCACCCCCATCAGTAAAAAAGATGACTAGCATAGCCTAGCATAGCGTCACAAGTAAATACAAGCATCTAAATATCATTAAATCACAAGTGTAAGACACCAGATGCTAAATGACGTAAATGTACCAGATGAAAGATACACATCTTGTGAATCCAGCCATCATTTCTGATTTTTAAAATGTTTTACAGGGAAGACACAATATGTAAATCTATTAGCTAACCACGTTAGCAAAAGACACCACTTTTTTTACTCCACCATTTTTTTCCTGCATAGGTAGCTATCACAAATTCGACCAAATAAAGATATAAATAGCCACTAACCAAGAAACAACTTCATCAGATGACAGTCTGTGTAACGGCATTCCTCCTCCTCTTCATCTTCGGAAGAGGAGGAGTATTGAGGGAACCAAGGCGCAGCGTAGAGAACAGACATATTTATTTAACGAAAACACGAACTTGATTAAACTAACAAAAACAACAAACGGTGTAGACAGACCTAGACGACGAACTTACATAAAACAAGAAGAACGCACGAATAGGAAACATAGGCTACACAAACCGAACAAACCGTAAACAGTCCCGCGTGGTGAACAGACACAGACACGGAAGACAATCACCCACAACGAACACTGTGACAACGCCTACCTAAATATGACTCCTAATTAGAGGAACGCCAAACACCTGCCTCTAATTAAGAGCCATACCAGGCAACCCAAAACCAACACAGAAACAGAAAACATTGAATGCCCACCCAACCTCACGTCCTGACCAACTAACACACATAACAAACTAACAGAAATAGGTCAGGAACGTGACATAACCCCCCCCATAAGGTGCGAACTCCGGGCGCACCAGCACAAAGTCTAGGGGAGGGTCTGGGTGGGCATCTGACCAAGGTGGTGGCTCAGGCTCCGGGCGAGGTCCCCACCCCACCATAATCCATCCTAGCCTCCATCTCCCCCTAAGAATGTCCACCCTCATTTTACCCCCACAAAATCCCCTTAGTAACATCAATGACAGGGACAGCACCGGGACAGAGAGATAGATCAAGATAGAGGGATAGCACAAGACAGAGGGATAGATCAGAATAAAGAGGTAGATCAAGATAGAGAGGGAGATCATGATAGAGGGGCAACTCCGGACTGAAAGGCAGCTCCGGACAGAGAGACAGCTCTGGACTGAGGGGCAGTTCTGGGTATATAGCCGTTTCTGGCTGAAGGGCAGCTCATGGCTGACTGACAAATCTGGACGCTCATGGCAGGCTGACGGCTCTCGACGCTCATGGCTGGCTGACGGCTCTCGACGCTCATGGCTGGCTGACGGCTCTCGACGCTCATGGCAGGCTGACGGCTCTCGACGCTCATGGCAGGCTGACGGCTCTCGACGCTCATGGCAGGCTGACGGCTCTCGACGCTCATGGCAGGCTGACGGCTCTCGGCGCTCATGGCAGGCTGACGGCTCTGGACGCTCATGGCTCTCTGACGGCTCTGGCCGCTCATGGCTCGCTGGCGGCTCTGGCAGATCCTGTCTGGTTGGCGGCTCTGGCAGATCCTGTCTGGTTGGCGGCTCTGGCAGATCCTGTCTGGTTGGCGGCTCTGGCAGATCCTGTCTGGTTGGCGGCTCTGGCAGATCCTGTCTGACGGGCGGCTCTAGAGGCTCCTGTCTGGCGGGCGGCTCTAGCGGCTCCTGTCTGGCGGGCGGCTCTGTAGGCTCATGGCAGACGGGCGGCTTTGCTGGCTCATGGCAGACGGGCGGCTTTGCAGGCTCATTGCAGACGGATGGCTCAGACGGCGCTGGGGAGACGGATGGCTCAGATGGCGCTGGGGAGACGGATGGCTCAGATGGCGCTGGGGAGACGGATGGCTCAGATGGCGCTGGGGAGACGGATGGCTCAGATGGCGCTGGGGAGACGGATGGCTCTGGCCGGATAAGGCGCACTGTAGACCTGATGCGTGGTGTCGGAACTGGAGGCACCGGGCTAAGGACACGCACCTTCATACTAGTGCGGGGAGCAGGGACAGGGCACACTGGACTCTCAAAGCCCACTCTATACCTGGTGCGTGGTACCGGCACTGGTGACATCGGGCTGAAGACAAGCACATCAGGATTAGTAGGGGGAGAAGAAACAGTGTGTACAGGGCTCTGGAGACGCACAGGAGGCTTAGTGCGTGGTGCCGGAACTGGAGGCACCGAACTGGATACACGCACTACAGGGAGAGTGCGTGGAGGAGGAACAGGGCTCAGGAGACGCACTAATAGCCTAGTGCGTAGTGTAGGCACTGTAGGTACTAGGCTGGGGCGGGGAGGTGGCGCCGGAAATACCGGACCGTGGAGGCGTACTGGCTCTCTTGAGCATTGAGCCTGCCCAACCTTACCTGGTTGAATGCTCCCGGTCGCCCGACCAGTGCGGGGAGGTGGAATAACCCGCACCGGCCTATGTAGGCGAACCGGGGAAACCATGCATAAGGCAGGTGCCATGTATGCCGGCCCGAGGAGACGCACTGGAGACCAGACGCGTTGAGCCGGCCTCATGACACCTGGCTCAATACCCAATCTAGCCCTACCAGTGCGGGGAGGTGGAATAACCCGCACTGGGCTATGCACTCGTACAGGAGACACCGTGCTCTCTACTGCGTAACACGGCGCCTGCCCGTACTCCCGCTCTCCACGGTAAGCCTGGGAAGTGGGCGCAGGGCTCCTACCTGCCCTTGGCCCACTACCTCTTACCCCCCCCCCCCCAAGAAATTTTTGGGTGTTACTCACGGGCTTTTTGGGCTTCCGTGCAAGACGCGTTCCCTCATAACTCCGGTTCCTCTCTCTCTTTTCCTCCACTCTCTGAGCTGCCTCCAGCTGTTCCCATGGACGGTGATTCACTTTAGCCCATGGTCCTTCTCCGTTAAATATTTGCTCCCAACTCCACAAGTCCTGTATACTCTCCCGTTGCTCGAAATTCCGCTGCTTGGTTCTGGATTTTTGGTGGGTGATTCTGTAACGGCATTCCTCCTCCTCTTCATCTTCGGAAGAGGAGGAGTATTGAGGGAACCAAGGCGCAGCGTAGAGAACAGACATATTTATTTAACGAAAACACGAACTTGATTAAACTAACAAAAACAACAAACGGTGTAGACAGACCTAGACGACGAACTTACATAAAACAAGAAGAACGCACGAATAGGAAACATAGGCTACACAAACCGAACAAACCGTAAACAGTCCCGTGTGGTGAACAGACACAGACACGGAAGACAATCACCCACAACGAACACTGTGACAACGCCTACCTAAATATGACTCCTAATTAGAGGAACGCCAAACACCTGCCTCTAATTAAGAGCCATACCAGGCAACCCAAAACCAACACAGAAACAGAAAACATAGAATGCCCACCCAACCTCACGTCCTGACTAACACACATAACAAACTAACAGAAATAGGTCAGGAACGTGACAGTCTGATAACATATTTATTGTATAGCAGATGTTTTGTTAGAAAAATGTGTATATTTCAGGTATAAATCATAGTTTACCATTGCAGCCACCATCACAACTCTCACCAAAGCGACTAGAATAACTACAGAGAGCAACGTGAATTACCTAAATACTCATCATAAAACATTTCTGAAAAATACACAGCGTACAGCAAATGAAAGACCAATATC
Organism: Salvelinus fontinalis; assembly: GCF_029448725.1. Taxonomy (NCBI): domain Eukaryota; kingdom Metazoa; phylum Chordata; class Actinopteri; order Salmoniformes; family Salmonidae; genus Salvelinus; species Salvelinus fontinalis. The sequence goes on from NC_074695.1 coordinate 46,235,386, forward strand.
TTGTGAATCCAGCCAATATTTCAGATTTTTTAAGTGTTTTACAGCGAAAACACAATATAGCATTATATTAGCTTACCACAATAGCCAGAAACACAAGCCATTTACCAGCAGCAAAGGTTAGCGATCGTAACAAACAAGCAAAAGATATATAATTTTTGACTAACCTTCATTAAACTTCTTCAGATGACAGTCCTGTAACATCATATTACACAATGCATATAGGGTTTGTTCGAAAATGTGCGTATGTATCGGCACAAATCGTGGTTATACAATGTGATTAGTAGGCAAACTAGTAGGCAAGCAATCTGTCCGGCGCCATCTTGAAGAGGCACCTAATCTAATCGATAACTAATCATAAACTTGACTAAAAAATACAGGTTGGACAGCAAATGAAAGATACATTAGTTCTTAATGCAACCGCTGTGTTAGATTTTTAAAATTAACGTTACTACTACATACAGCGTGCGCTAAAGCGAGACCGCACCGAAATTCATGGCGGAATTATTGTTTAACATTTTTCAACATAAATACGAATTAACAGCATAAAGACTTCTTACTATTTGACGAGCTTCCATCAGAATCTTGGGCAAGGTGTCCTTTCTCCAGAACAATCGTCTTTTGGTTGAAAGATGTCCTCTTCTCCTGTAGAATTAGCAGCTAATGCTAGCTATGTGCCGGAGAGTGATAGTAACTTGTGATAGCGCGTGACAAAGAAATTCCAGAAAATCGCAATAAACTGATATAAACTGCTATAAGTTGGTTTAAATGAACTACCTTATGATGTCTTTAACACCTATAACGAATAAAAACATGACCGGATATATCTAAGGCCTATAACCGGAGCGTTCTAGAGCCACAGCCAGATGTCCTTCCTGCGTCAGAGCGAAGTGAACAAAGGCCGGACACTTTTTCACAGGCCATTTATAACCTCTCAGTTCTGCCTAGCAACCCCATTTCAACTCTCACTATTCGCTGACACCCAGGGGAAGACGTATGCAGTGCCTCTCAACCAATAGAAGACAGGCAAATTAATAAACTGACCTGGAAACAGCTTGCAGATTTCAGCATTCTCACATCCTCATAGGAAAAGTGCTCCAACTCCAGTTCTGTTTCACTCACAGATATAGTTCAAACGGTTTTAGAAACTAGAGAGTGTTTTCTATCCAATAGTAATAATAATATGCATATTGTACGAGCAAGAATTGAGTACGAGGCAGTTTAATTTGGGAACGAAATTATTACAAAGTGCAAATAGCACCCCCTATTGAGAAGAAGAAAACTGTTCAAAATGTTGTGTCAAGAGGGCCCAAATGTGCCTAATTGGTTTATTAAGAGACAAATGTTTGTTCAAAACCTCTTTGGTCTAGGTGTGACGCAAGCGTACCACCACAACAACATCAGGTGAAATTGCAGTGCGCGAAATTCAAAATACAAAATTCGTAATATTAAACATTAATGAAACTACAAGTGTCTTACATCATTTAAAAGCATACCTTCTTATTTATTCAACCTCGTTGTCAGATTTCAAAAAGGCTTTACGGCGAAAGCATACCATGCGATTATCTGAGGACAGCGCCCCACACCAAAATACTTTTCCAAACCAGCACAGGCGTCACATAATCCCAAATAGCGATAAAATAAATCACTTACCTTTGAAGATCTTCCTCTGTTTGCAATCCCAAGGGTCCCAGCTACACAACAAATGGTCGTTTTGTTCGATAAAGTCCTTCTTTATATCCCAAAAATGTCTGTTTAGTTGGCGCGCTTGATTCAGTACTCCACACGTTAAACATGCATACAAACGAATCCAAAAAGTTACCAGTAAAATTCATCCAAACAAGTCACACGATGTTTCTAATTAATCCTCAGGTGCTCTAATATCTAAATAAATGATCAAATTTAAGAAGGAGAATAGTGTGTTCAATAGGGAAGATAAATAACGAAGAGCGCACACCTCATCCACTTTTCTAATGAGAGACACCTTGGAAAAACTACAACTACTCGTTCGTTTTTCAAAACACAAGCCTGAAACCCTTTCTAACGACTGTTGACATCTAGTGGAAGCCATAGGAACTGCAATCTGGGAGGAATTCTTTTGAATATCCCATAGGCTAGCATTGAAATTGCCTGTGACCTCAAAAGAAAAAATGTTTCCGATGGATTCTCCTCAGGGTTTCGCCTGCCATATCAGTTCTGTTATACTAACAGACATTAATTTAACCGTTTTAGAAACTTCAGAGTACTTTCTATCCAATACTACCAATTATATGCATATCCTAGCTTCTGCGACTGAGTAACAGGCAGTTTACTTTGGGCACGTCAGTCACCCGGGATTCAAGATACTGCCCCCTAGCCTTAAAAAGAAAATGACTTCTGTTTCACCATGGTTCACCTTTTTAATCTTGGTGTTTACGCTTTACTAGTTCTCCGACACAGTCATACTGAAACTGGGTTTGATCTTCCAACTGATGTTGATCTCCTAATCAGTCTAGTTATCAGTGGGTTTTCAGAGTGCTCTGAAACCAGAAGACACTTCTCCACGTTCAGCGTTTTCACAGAAATGTCACACACACACAACATTTCAACATAGGACAGAGCAGACACGTGAAATCAGCAAAAAAATAAATGGCTTCTCACTGTCAACTGCGTTAATTTTCAGCAAACTTAATCATGTGTAAATATTTGTATGAACAAATAACAATAAGATTCAACAACTGAGACATAAACTGAACAAGTTCCACAGACATGTGACTAACAGAAATGGAATAATGTGTCCCTGAACAAAGTGGAGGGTCAAAATCAAAAGTAACAGTCAGTTTCTGGTGTGGCCACCAGCTGCATTAAGTACTGCAGTGCATCTCCTCCTCATGGACTGCACCAGATTTGCCAGTTCTTGCTGGGAGATGTTACCCCACTCTTCCACCAAGGCAACTGCAAGTTCCCGGACATTTCTGGGGGGAATGGCCCTAGCTCTCACCCTCCGATCCAACAAGTCCCAGTCGTGCTCAATGGGATTGAGATCTGGGCTCTTCGCTGGCCATGGCAGAACACTCACTTGCAGGAAATCACGCACAGAACGAGCAGTATGGCTGATGGCATTGTTATGTTGGAGGGTCATGTCAGGATGAGCCTGCAGGAAGGGTACCACATGAGGGAGGAGGATGTCTTTCCTGTAACGCACAGCATTGAGATTGGCTGCAATGACAACAAGCTCAGTCAGATGATGTTGTGACACACCGCCCCAGACCATGACGGACCCTCCACCTCCAAATCGATCCCGCTCCAGAGTACAGGCCTCGGTTTTCATAACTATGACCTTAATTGCCTACCGTCTGTAAGCTGTTAGTGTCTTAACGACTGTTTCACAGGTGCATGTTCAGCAATTGTTTATGGTTCATTGAACAAGCATGAGAAGCAGTGTTTAAACCCTTTACAATGAAGATCTGTGAAGTTATTTGGATTTCATACGAATCATCTTCGAAAGACAGGGTCCTGAAAAAGGGACGTTTCTTTTTTGGCTGAGTTTATAAGAATATAACTTAATATGAAAGAAAACAAGCTCCCAAATGTATGCATGCATTCACACACACACACACACTGTATCAAAGAGCAGAGTGAATGAATCATAAGTGCAGGAAACTTTGTGGTGAGGAGGAAGTGTATCTGTTTTTCCCTCTTGCTCTCTCACTCTCTGGCAGTGCAGCGTGGGGATTTCTCAAGCCGCACTCATTCAGCGAGTGCCCCACAAACACAGATACTCAGAGATAAAGACACGCTCTCTCTCCTTCCAGGGTTGCGTTTATTTGAATGGGCTGTGTATCCTGCATAAAGCCCCCATTGCAGTGCCTGCGTGTGACAATGATCGTCTCTCTCTTCTCTGTAACCCCTGTACCAGTCTGCTTGTAGCAAATGCAGCCAGGTCACCTGCTCTTCAAGTCAGTATTAGACGTCTATACGTGTCTGAGGACATCCGGAGATGACATGGAAACCGACCACTAGGGGCAAAAGAGAGCGCTGTTACCTTCGAGTATGTTTCAATTTTGCTAGGGGTGTTGTGGAAAGGGGGTGACAGATTGGCATAAGCTTCTAAATCTGGGATATAAGGTTGCATGTTAGAATCTTAGAGTCTTATTCTGACATGAGACTGTGAGAGCTATAGGTACTGTGTAAAATACGTTGAATTATGTGGCAGTACGTTGGCCCCAAATGTATTGTTTCAGAACTCAAACATGTGGCAACAACACCTCTACTTCCCCACGCTCTGGTATACGGGAGAGCCCACCCACCGCACATATACACGCACGCACAGACACAGACAGACACACACACCCACAAACACACACACACACCACAGGGGCTGTTCGATGTGTGGCACACATAACAACTGAAACAAACACATTGATTGTTTAAAAAAAAAATATCATTATATCAACACACTTTCTTTCGGCCCTCTCTTTCTCTCTATCTCTGTACGATGTCTAATGTATTGTAGTTAACGGACGTTCAATCAAGAAGGCTGTTCTGAATGTGTTTAACTTCATACAGCGAGAATAGGCTACATATTTCCCTTTATTTCTTATTGTACTGGCGTACTACTGTACAGGCAAATGTATCATCAGCAGCATATCGTCTGGTTTCTTCTTCTCTTAGCTACGTGAGGAATTTCAATCACCTATGTACCTTATAGCCTACGAGCACGGCACAATAATCCACATACCTCCCACTTGCTGTTTAACCTATGGGCTCACTCTTGCAATTATCCCCTTCCTCTCTCTCAACTAATGGGCGTAAATCTGGTGATGTATTTATGTGTCGACTTACCCTCGTTTTCTCAGTTGCTGTTTCTCAGCAACAGTTTTCAACAACCTTCCTGCCATTACATCATCTGGCTCCGAGGATCATCCCTCGGAGATGAGGCCATTCCTCAAACTTTGAAATAAAATGTGTTATTGTATTCCGTCGTTGTTGTTTATTCAGTTAAGCCTGTAGTCGATTGAAATATGTTTAATTCTGTGACAGTGCGTTGGCACCAAATGTGTTGTTTCAGAACTCCAACATGTGGCATCAACACCTCCACCTCCCCACCTTCTGGCATACTGGGACTGTCCCACAGACACAGACACAAACACAGACACAGACACAGACACAGACACAGACACAGACACAGACACACACACACACACACACACACACACACACACACACACACACACACACACACACACACACACACACACACACACACACACACACACACACACACACACACACACACACACACACACACACACACACACACACACACACACACACACACGCTGTTCCAGGGCATGCTGCACACATTCAATAACAACAGAAACACAACAAACGCATTGATTGTATGTTGTTTAATATTTTTTGTTTTTCTGCACTCAGTTTGTAAAATTATATCGACACACTATTTTTCATCTCTCTCTCTCTCTCTCTCTCTCTCTCTCTCTCTCTCTCTCTCTCTCTCTGTGATTGAGTGTGTTTGTTGGTGTGTGTGAGTGTGTGGGCAGGGAGGCTGTTTGAAGTGAGTCAGACCTAAACCAGGCTGGTCTCTTTCACATGTGTGTGGGATGTATCCAGATGGCCCAGCAGGCCCGAACAAATGTCACTGTGATAACGAGATGACAAGGGCTGTGAAAACACAGGTAGGATTAACACGCACATGCACGCGTGCGCAAGCACACACACACACACACACACACACACACACACACACACACACACACACACACACACACACACACACACACACACACACACACACACACACACACACACACACACACACACACACACACTCCAGTCACGGATGACTACACACCAAACCAAATGAACAGGGATGCCAGGTACAGAGAGTAGAGCAGCAGTGACGCTGCGTTTGATTGAGGTTGGTATGCAGAGGCTTGGCCATGTCAGCAGACAGATCACTCAAGATTGACTTTCGAAATTGGATGTCTGTCCATTCCCTGAGGTCTTTGGGAAAGGCCTTAAATACCACAAGAGGCAACAGTGAGTACTATTCGGTAATCCCATGACTCCGGATGCAAAAGTCTTGTGTTCAATCCGAGTGGGAGAATTACATTTGTATTTTTATACCCTATCCCAGACCTTAACCCTTAACTTAACTTGAATGCCTAGACTTAATGTTTTAACCCTGTCCAAAGTCTTAATCTATAACTTTGAAATGGGACGTTTCTCCAAACGCAACGACGCTGAGATTCAACCCAGGGTGTCAAAAACATTTTAAAATGTCACGTTTTGGGGCAACATCGAAATTTGACTTTTGAAAAACGTGGATAAGCTTCAGAATTTGGAGTCAAATTGGAAAAACCGTGAGCTCTTGTTGATGTCAGAATGTGACTGATAGCCTCTTACAGAACAGCTTTCACTGACACACCATGTCCAGAAGAGACTAAAGCTAGTTGGGCAGTGTCCGGGTGAAGATGCCCTTCAGCACAGATCTAGGATCCCTCCCCTAATCTTTGAATCGAAAGGCTTAGTTTTCCCTCCTATCAAATCAAGCGCTAACCCACGTTGGCATACATCCTCATAGCGGACGTTTTGGTGGAGTTGGAGGTGTAACTGCGGAATGAGCTGACAAATAGGTGAGCAGCTGCTCTTGTGTGTCACAAACCACACCCTTCCGCATAATCTCGACCGCATTAGAAGTTCAAAACGGCTGTGGAACGGGTAGGCTAATGCACGTCTTCATGTTCATTTGGATAGGAGGATTTATATCAGTCTAATCGAGGTGTAGACACTATAATATCATGCAGTCGGGTGTTTGAACTTGTAACGTGGCTACGTTAACTTCTGGCTGCGTGGGAGTTGGTGGATTGTCAAAACGTTGTGGTTTGGTTGCATCCAATGACAGTATCAGATATGGGCTAAAGCAAAGAGCCAGCCGCTTGTGGATTTGACAGCTCTAACACAGTTCGACCACAGATCGAACAACGAGACAGATATTTCACCAGATGTATACATGTTAAGCATTCGCTTGGCGTTTCCACTCACTACCAACTATGGTAGTGAGAGGAAGCTCAGTGGCCGGCAGCAGGAGAAGATGGAAGGAGTTGGATTTTGGCCGACATTCTGCACATTTTTCTGTTCCCAAAACTGAAATCTGTTATGAACAGAGTCAACTACGTTTTGTAGACTTTAACCTTTGCCAAAGAGTGCAAAGGTGAATTGAGTCATGGCACACCGCGTACTTCACAGAGTAGACGTTCCCTAACGGAAATGTGCAGATGTGTGCTACAACGGGCTATTAGCATCTCGCTAGCTTGTGCTCTGCCCATTATGACTCATTTGTTCCCATTGGAAACGACAGGCTGTGGTTTATCTTGGTTATACAAATCTTTGTCAGGACCTCCGACGCTGCCAAAACCTCTGCTATGCAGGTGTCGGCTAGCACAGATCTGATCTAGCCGTAAACTGACCTTACAGATGTAGCAGCTTCATTTGATCACTCTTTGGTTTCGGAGAATTTTCCTGCACAACAGGAAAGGCAAACTTGCTGTGTATTCAAGGTTTAAAAAGGCTTCTAAAGTTTGTAATTTCCACCTGAAAATGTCAGACTTGATTTGCCCTAAAGAAGACAGGGATCAACCACCTACAAAAAAAAATCCTATTAATTATAATTCACGTTTCCTGTTTCTGCAGTGATATTTCCCTGCTGTAGCAAACTGGCTCAAATTTAAGATGCAACCTCGATTCAAACAGTCCCCAGAGTTCACCAGAGGTCATCACTAGGGGCCGGGTATCCCTGAGACAGCCGTTGCCATAGAAACACCAGTTCTGGGATCTTACAGTGACACCTCTCTCTCCCCGCTAGACTCTCAGGAGTTACATAGAGTGTGAATGCTGCAGTGAGAACTTATTTATTTCGTTTCCTTACTAGTCACAAGTGTAGCCTGTCAACTCTTGCTCTCTTTCACTTTCTCTCTATCTGTCTGTCTCTCTCCCCTCTCCTTCTCTCTCTCTCTGTCCTTTTTCTCTCTCTCTCTCTCTCTCTCTCTCTCTCTCTCTCTCTCTCTCTCTCTCTCTCTCTCTCTCTCTCTCTCTCTCTCTCTACATTAACACTCTCTCACACACCATCTCTTCTGCAAATATAATCTCTCACCCTTCTTGCATACATTCACAAACTTGGTGCATTCCTCCTTCCTCTCTTTCCAAAAACAGTAGACACAATCTCAGTTTCTCTGAGCACACAATGAACTAGACATGCACACACACACCAGTTGTCTCTGTGTCTGTGTGCGTAAGGGTCAGGGTGCTACCAATGAGCTGACAAAGATACCTGCCCTCACACTCTGCTTTTAGCAGAGCCCGCTTGATGGACCTGTTAGCCTGACACACACGTATACGGCCCATGTCAACATGCTGTGTGAACAAGCATTCATCCGTTAATTCCACCGTGTGCATGTCTGTGTGCGTGCGTGTTTGTGTGTGTGTGTAAAGCAGTGTCCAGTGCTGGCTCCAGAGGTGATCTGTTATAGTGACAGGGCTGCAGTATTTTTAGATAGAGAGAGAAAGGACAGATAATAAAACAGGAAATAGAGAGAGAGAGAGAGAGAGAGAGAGAGAGAGAGAGAGATTCCTGACAAAATGTAAAAAATATAAAACAATTAGAGAGTGTCATTTTCCCAAATTTGAAACCCTTATTCAAGGTTTCAAAGACCTCTCTGATGAGGATAGGCTACCCGTCCTGTTGGGGGAGGACGCAGAGAGCTGTGGGTTGGCAGCGCACTACATTGCTGCCTGCCATAAGTTGAGGGACAGTGTCTGACAGACCAATCAACCTGCACATGTCCTCTACTGTATACTCATTGTTATTGTTCAATGTGTTGGTTATTTTGGTTATTAACTTTGTCCCGTTGACAATTTTGATTCTCATTTTTATTTATTTTTATATTGTAAATATCCAAAATAAGCTTTGGCAATATGTACATTGTTACGTCATGCCAATAAAGCGAATTGAATTGAGAGAGAGAGAGAGAGAGAGAGAGAGAGAGAGAGAGAGAGAGAGAGAGAGAGAGAGAGAGAGAGAGAGAGAGAGAGAGAGAGAGAGAGAGAGAGAGAGAGAGAGAGAGAGAGAGAGAGAGAGAGAGAGAGAGAGAGAGAGAGAGAGAGAGAGAGAGAGAGAGAGAGAGAGAGAGAGAGAGAACAAAATAGAGAAAGGGGGAGACAAATACAGAGAGAAAAAGGGGAGGGAAGGGGTTGGCAGCGGAAGTCATCTGGGCATGACTGGATTAGTGCTCCACCTTTTTTAGTGGATGACATAGTGTGAGTGAGTTGCTTCATACATAGGGCTGAGCTCATGTTCATTTTGGAGGAAAGAATTTAAGAGATGTAAGCACACACACACACACAAACAAACACACACGGACACACACACAAACAAACAAACACACACAGACAGACAGACAGACACGCACAAGCGTGTAAACACGCACGCACGCACGCACACACACACATACAATCATTCCTAGAAGTCTACCTTGGACAATTCAACTAACTGCAGTCTTTATAAACAGAGGGCAGGAGACAGAGCACAATCAAACATACTCAAACAAATAGTACAAGGGAAGGAGACAGAAAGAGAAATGAGTGTGAGAGAGAATGAGTGAGAGGGACATTCAGTGACTGAGAGATAGAACGAAAGAGATGTATGGATGTATGAATGCGAGTGTAAAATCTGGTCCGGCTGTCCTGCCAGTAGCTGATTGGGTGACATTGGCTGAAGCCTCAAAGGGGATGGAGAAAAGATTTGTGTGTCTGTAACAATCCTCTCTCTCTGGGCCTGTTCCCTGAGTCAGCACCCAGCTCCAGTTTCTCTGCTGCCGCCCGGCACCGCTCTGCCGGCAGGACAATAATAGGACATCACTGTGTGTCTGTGCTTGTGTGTGCGCGTGTGCCCGAGTATGGGTATGATGGTTTTGTGTGGGTATTCTGTGTGTGTGTGTGTGCGTGTGTGTGTGTGCGAGGGTGTGTGTGTGTGTGTGTGTGTGTGTGTGTGTGTGTGTGTGTGTGTGTGTGTGTGTGTGTGTGTCTGTGTGTGTGTGTGTGTGTGTGTGTGTTCGCACCCACATGCGTACATACCTGGATACACATTTGTGCGTGCATTTGCAAGACAACTTCAGTTGCACTTTGCATCTACGTGGTCAGGTCACTCCACAATCTTATGCAATATGACATTTTACACTCTCAGAGCAACCCGGGATATTTCGGTCTACTTCAGTGAATCTGCGATTCTACCATGACACTATTAAAGACACAGAACTCCCTGAAATCCCCTGAAACGCTGTCAGAAGAATCCATATTATTTTAGTGTGCTGTTATCATTCAGACACATATGGATGCTATAGTTTCCCTGTGATATAATAGTATATGGAATAGCAGGCTGAAGAAGTATGGAGTCAAAAAGGAAAGGACACTTTAGCAGAGGATTAACTGACACGGGGTGAGTCACTGTCACACATGCGCACGCACACACACACTCCTGCATGCACACAGAGACACACACACAGGCACACACATACAAAAGATATACACACACACAAAGGCACA
>NC_074695.1:46250984-46300984 GCF_029448725.1 Salvelinus fontinalis
GACCTATTCCTCTTGCTCCGGGAAGAGCGGGGTCTGATATCCCAGGAAGCACTCAAAAGGAGAGAGATCAGTGGCTGAGCAAGGGATGGTGTTGCGGGCATATTCTCTATTCATGAGATTCTGGCTCCAGGAGGTGGGATTGGCGGAGAACAGGCAGCAAAGAGTCGTCTCCATGTCCTGATTGGCTCGCTCTGGCTGGCTGTTAGACTGGCGGTGGAACCCGGAGGACAGGCTGGCTGACGACCCAATGAGCGTGAAGAACGCCTTCCAGAACTGGGACGAGAACTGAGACCCCCGTCGGAGACCATGTCCACCGGAAGTCCAGGGATGAAGTGGGAGGCTTTGGAGAACCAGTACACCACCGTAAGGATAACCGTGTTGCCATCAGACGGGGGGAAACCAGTGACGAAGTCCAGGGATATGTGTGACCAGGGACTGTGAGGGATGGGAAGTGGTTGAAGGAAGCCAGCCGGAGCTTGCCGAGGAGTCTTCTGGGCACACACGTTGCACGAATGCAGAGACGTCAGGAACCAAGGTGGGCTACCAGAAATGTTGTCGTATAAATGCCAGGGTCTGACGGGAGCCAGGATGGCGGGCCAGTCGAGAGGAATGAGCCCATTCCAGAACCGAGGAACGGGCAGAGTCCGGGACAAACATCCGGATATCCGGGGCCCCTCTGGCTAACCAGATGTTGTAATTCCTTTCCATGGGATCGAGACGATGGGAGAGGAATGTGCAAGGATGCAGCTTTTGGTCTTGGGCCAAACGCTCGGACAGGACAGCCCCCACTCTGACGTCCGGGACGGCTCTGGATGGATTAGTATGGGGGCGGTGGTGAATTAGTGTTTGAGGTCCAAGAACGCCTGGTCTACAGCTGTAGACCACTTAAACGGGACCTTGGGAGATTTGAGTGCTGACAGGGGGGAAGCTCGGGTGCTGTAGCTCCGGATGAACCAGCGGTAGAAATTGGCGAACCCCAGGAACCATTGCATCTGAACACTGGAGGTGGGTTGTGGCCAATCCACCACCGCTCTCACCTTTTTAGGATACATCTGCATGTTGCCTGCAGCTATGATGTACCCCAGGAAGGAGATGGTGGAGCGATGGAATTGGAATATTTTCGCTTTGACATGCAGCTGGTTCTCCAGAAGACCCTGGAGGACTTGTCTGACATGGAGGACATGTTCGTGAGCTGAGTGGGAAAACCCGAGGATGTCATCAATATAGACGAATACGAACCGGTTCAACATGTTCCCGGAGAACGTTGTTAACCAGGGCCTGGAACACAGGAGGAGTGTTGGTCAGTCCAAACGTCATCACCAGGTATTCGTAGTGGCCGCTAGCCATGTTAAAGGCGGTCTTCCACTCATCCCCTTCCCGCATCGGTACCAGATGGTAGGTGTTCCGGAGGTCCAACTTGGAGAAGATGGTAGCCCCCTGGAGAGGCAATGGGTGGGAGCAGGTAACGTTTTTTAACCATGATGTCATTCAGGCCCTGGTAGTCGATACACGGACGCAGGGTTTTGTTGTTCTTCTCCAGAAAGCAGAACCCTGCGCCGGCGTGGGAGGCAGAAGGATAGATACCCCCTGCAGCCAGGGAGTCCTCAATATACATCTCCATCGCCTTGGTCTCCAGACCTGACAGGGAATAAAGCCGCCCCCGAGATGGTGTAATGCCCGGGAGAAGGTTGATGGCGGCAGTCGTAGCGCCGATGGAAGGCAGCGCGGTGGCACTGGCCTTGCTGAAAACCTCGTGGAGGTCCTGGTACTCCACAGGAACGGCGGAGAGGTTCGGGGCTTTTCCCAAGCTCGCAGGAAGATGTCCCGGGGCAGGCAGCTCCAACTTCAGGTAATACCCATGGCAAAACGGGCTCCAACCCAGGATTGAACCAGTAGCCCAGTCAATCAGGGAATTGTGTCTCTGGAGCCAATGACCAGGAACTGCATATACTCACTGTGACTACCCAGGATATGACCCAGATGCAGACACGGGAGGCGGATAGTATAGTTCTCAGATTATTTATTAGAATCATGGGGCAGGCAAAGGGCAGGTTGAGGTCAGGCAGAGGTTCATGATCAGGTCAGAGTCAGGCAGGTACTGGATGGCAGAGAACTCAGAACTAGAGAAACAGGAAGGCGGGAAAGAACGGTAGTAAGACCTGACAGGACAAGACGAACTGGCAACAGACAAACAGAGAACACAGGTTTAAATACACAAGGGATAATGGGAAGATGTGCAACACCTGGGAGAATGGTGACAAGCACAAAGACAGATGAAACATAACAGGGTGTGACAAATTTGAGTTGACTAACAAATAGTCTACAAAAATGTCAGAAATTATAAGCAGAAACATACAGTATATCACAAAAATGAGTACACCCCTCACATTTTTGTAAATATTTGAGTATATCTTTTCATCTGACAACACTGAAGAAGTGACACTTTGCTATAATGTAAAGTAGTGAGTGTACAGCTTGTATAACAGTGTAAATTTGCTGTCCCCTCAAAATAACTCAACACACAGCCATTAATGTCTAAACCGCTGGCAACAAAAGTGAGTACACCCCTAAGTGAAAATGTCCAAATTGGGCCCAATTAGCCATTTTCCCTCCCCGGTGTTATGTGACTCGTTAGTGTTACAAGGTCTCAGGAGTGAATGGGGAGCAGGTGTGTTAAATTTGGTGTCATCGCTCTCACACTCCCTCATACTGACTGGTCACTGGAAGTTCAACATGGCACCTCATGGCAAAGAACTCTCTGAGGATCTGAAAAAAATAATTGTTGCTCAACATAAAGATGGCCTGGGCTATAAGAAGATTGGCAAGACCCTGAAACTGAGCTGCAGCACCGAGGCCAAAGACCATACAGCGGTTTAACTGGACAGGTTCCACTCAGAACAGGCCTCGCCATGGTCGACCAAAGAAGTTGAGTGCACGTGCTCAGCGTCATATCCAGAGGTTGTCTTTGGGAAATAGACGTATGAGTGCTGCCAGCATTGCTGCAGAGGTTGAAGGGGTGGGGGGTCAGCCTGTCAGTGCTCAGACCATACGCCGTACACTGCATCAAATTGGTCTGCATGGCTGTCGTCCCAGAAGGAAGCCTCTTCTAAAGATTATGCACAACAAAGCCCGCAAACAGTTTGCTGAAGACAGGCAGACCAAGGACATGGATTACTGGAACCATGTCCTGTGGTCTGATGAGACCAAGATAAACTTATTTGGTTCAGATGGTGTCAAGCGTGTGTGGCGGCAACCAGGTGAGGAGTACAAAGACAAGTGTGTCTTACCTACAGTCAAGCATGGTGGTGGGAGTGTCATGGTCTGGGGCTGCATGAGTGCTGCCGGCACTGGGGAGCTACAATTCATTGAGGGAACCATGAATGCCAACATGTACTGTGACATAATGAAGCAGAGCATGATCCCCTCCCTTCGGAGACTGGGCCGCAGGGCAGTATTCCAACATGATAACGACCACAAACACACCTCTGAGACGACCACTGCCTTGGTAATGAAGCGGAGGGTAAAGGTGATGGACTGGCCAAGCATGTCTCCAGACCTAAACCCTATTGAGCATCTGTGGGGCCTCCTCAAACGGAAGGTGGAGGAGTGCAAGGTCTCTAACATCCACCAGCTCCGTGATGTCGTCATTGAGGAGTGGAAGAGGACTCCAGTGGCAACCTGTGAAGCTCTGGTGAACTCCATGCCCAAGAGGGTTAAGGCAGTGCTGAAAAATGATGGTGGCTACACAAAATATTGACACTTTGGGCCCAATTTGGACATTTTCACTTAGGGGTGTACTCACTTTTGTTGCCAGCGGTTCAGACATTAATGGCTGTGTGTTGAGTTATTTTGAGGGGACAGTAAATGTACACTGTTATACAAGCTGTACACTCACTACTTTACATTGTAGCAAAGTGTCATTTCTTCAGTGTTGTCACATGAAAAGATATACTCAAATATTTACAAAAATGTGAGGGGTGTACTCACTTTTGTGATATACTGTATATTCCTATCTAAATTAGGTTGGTACAGACAGACAGGAGGCACATTTGGGGGTCAGCAGTAAAACAGATGGGGTAGATACCCCCATGCAGAGGGCAGATATGGGAGAGGGGGTGTGTTAGGGGCAGACTCTAAATGTGGTGGTGGAGTTGGAAGTTGGGGTTAAAGGACAGATAGAATGCAAGATTCTGTATTCAAGGATCAAATTGATTTCCTTTATTTGTAAGAAAGACATTGGGAACTTTTCTCACAAGAGCAGTCCCTTTAGACCAGTACAAAGTGCAGGACAAATACAGATACTTGGACAAATAGACTGCAATCAACGTCATGAATAAAAGGAGTAAGCTAGACTGTCTGGGTTGGGTCCAGTCATACCTGCAACAGAGGAAATATTATTGTGGAAAGAAATGTAAGCAGTTAGACGAAGCATTTTTAGACAGTGCATTTTTTAAAGAAGAGATGGGAACTTGATTTGTGTGTTGCTATAGTCTGAGATGGATCTCACCAGTGGGTTCACTTTGAAAGGAGTTGAAGAGCGTATACCTAGATGTGCGTGCTTGCGTGCGTCCTTGCGTGTTTGCGTGTGTGTGCACTTACGTCCGTATGTACGAGTGTGTGCTATAACACTGCGTGGAGGTGAGTGTTTTTTAGGGGGGGGGGGGGGGGGGGGGGGGGGCAGTACACCCGAGCACTCCCTGTTTCTCTGCCCACTGCGTGATATCTAGTTATAGCACTATAGTGGAGGAGGCAATGCCCATACATGCATGATTATAGCTCTTTCTGCTTCCAGGGGAGAGCTCCAACCACTGCAGCTCACATACTCAAACCTCTTTCAATTACACAGTGTGTTTCTTGGTACCCCAAAGTCAGTTTGCGTAGAATAACTTCCATTAGCAAGTATTGCACTCTAACATGTAGTCTAACAATTTCCTTTCCACTTGGACGGACTGTTGACAATGATTGGAATACTACAAGTAGAAGTTAATCCACAGTGAGAAAAACACTAAACGTACCTTAAATCAGTGTCTACGGTTAACCTCCACTCCCTTCCAGTCTGAATAGGGAGTTTACTGAATGTTCTTCTGGTGTCAGACATATAGCTGTCTCACAGTACTATTCCAGAGCTAGGAGATACTGTATATCATATTGTAACGTAAGAGTATGCATGGTCAGCATCTGTTAGTCTGTTACGCGTTTATGAATCGATTGTACTTTCAACCGTTTCAATGTTGTTTTTGGTGTCGGATTCGCCCTTGCCTTTGAAAGGACTAGGCAAAGTTGGGCTCTTCTTTGATCCTGTGTCTTTTTCTGAATGTCCATATGCACTGTATGTGCATCCGGGTGTGTATGTACGAGTGTGCGCATACGTGCGTAAGTGTGAGTGTGCGTGTGTTTGCATGCGTGCGTTAGGTTCGGCAGGGTGGGCTGGTATCAGTTCACACATGTAGATTTGTTGTGTCAGGCCTTTTGTTTTCATTTGAAGT
The DNA here is from genome assembly GCF_029448725.1 of Salvelinus fontinalis. Taxonomy (NCBI): domain Eukaryota; kingdom Metazoa; phylum Chordata; class Actinopteri; order Salmoniformes; family Salmonidae; genus Salvelinus; species Salvelinus fontinalis. The sequence continues at coordinate 46,256,471 of NC_074695.1, forward strand.
TGTAGTCCACAGTCTCAAACCTCTGCGATGAAGTGATCAAGCCGGAATGGCGTCTGACTCCCATTGTGCCTGTCAGTCGCATTCACTGTCACTCAAACACATGTCCTCATTGGGAAACTGAGTACCTACCTGGCACCGCCTGCTGACTCCTTCTCTTTGACAGTTTACATAACGGTCCTAATTTGAATGGTAAGGTCAGACGCTTAAAGAGCTCAGTGTCGCCTAAGAACCCACCAGGGTTCAGTCCCGAAAGCTAAAGGGATAGGAAAAACTGTGTTACAACCGTTTCATCCAAGGTTTATCGTCAACACTGTGTGTGTGTGTTGTGTGTGAGCGTGTGGGGGATGCTGAAGAGTGAGTACATCTCTGAATGAGAATGAACTCACTCTCTCTTTTAGAAACATAGACACCTACACACACACACACACACACGAGCACGCACAGACGCACAAACAAACACATACGCCAATTCCTAAATGAAACTCATGAAAGATCATTGTAAATGGAATGTCAGTGTACTTCTTGAATTGACTGGCCTCTTGTCTGGGACTGACTGGTTGCTGGCCCTTTAAGAGGTCTATTTTTACAGGGGTACAGTCATGCATGGAGCAGGGCACAGCTGAGAGAGGAGGCATGGAGAGGCCGTTGGAGAGTCTTTCTCTGACTCGCAACTGTGACTCTCTACAACAAATGGGCTACTAGTGTATTATTGTCATTGTGTGTGCATGTGTACATTACAATAATTGTAATCAGTAATGTAACTTTTTCATTACCCAACTCAGTAATATAATCTGATTACATTCAGTTACTTTTAGATTACTTTCCTCTTAAGAGGCATTAGAAGAAGACAAAAATGTATATTACCAATTGAACGACATCTATTGCTGGATAAATCAATGTTAAAGTTTACATAGCTGGCCGTATATGGATGTTACATTTTACTTTATGGGTTGGTTTTGTAGGCTTCTTCTAACCCATCGCTTTCTACTACATATAATAATACCATTACATTATATCTTTACATTAAAAACCAAAGTCTATCAGAATTTCAGTCTTTCCAATAAATGATATACCCCTTGATCTTCAACAATAGGAATTGGAAATATGGAAGTATAGATTAGACAAATTGTTTTACCTGAGCATGACCCCAAAACTAAGGATTTATTAGCCATCCCTACTCTGTTTATGATTTTGTTGTCATGGAGGACTGATTGGGCTCATTGATTCAAGTTGAAAAATAAATGCTGCGCTCATGGAATGGCATGCTTTGAGCAGTACTGAAAAGTGCTATTTACATCTGAAAAATGTATGACATATACTGCATTTGATATACAGGCCTACTTGTAAAAGAAAATGTTGGTTCCACTTTGATATCTTGATAATATGCAGCTGTTTAAAGGGAAAATCCAAAGATGAAATAATAACAAAACGATCGCCCTGCCTCTGTTTTGGTAAAACGCTGAGGGATGGGCCCTGGAGAAATGTAACCACTCTCAGATTAACAGACAGAGCTATGGATGTGAGGACTACCCATCCAAGATATCAAAATTATTTTTTTAACCATGTTACAAGGTTACACAGTGTTTGTTTACGTTTAAAATATTTACAAACATTGGAGAAAAACAATTGTAGGTGCTTATGAAGTGTGACAGTTCAAGAATCAATGGATACAGTTGAAGTCGGAAGTCTACATACACTTGGGTTGGAGTCATTAAAACTCGTTTTTCAACCACTCCACAAATTTCTTGTTAACAAACTATAGTTTTGGCAAGTCGGTTAGGACATCTACTTTGTGCATGACACAAGTCATTTTTCCAGCAATTGTTGACAGACAAATTATTTAATTTATAATTCACTGTATCACAATCCCAGCGGGTCAGAAGTTTACATACACTAACTTGACTGTGACAGCTTGGAAAATTCCAGAAAATGATGTCATGGCTTTAGAAGCTTCTGATAGGCTAATTGACATAATTTGAGTCAATTGGAGGTGTACCTGTGAAGGCCTACCTTCAAACTCAGTGCCTCTTTGCTTGACATCATGGGAAAATCAAAAGAAATCAACCAAGACCTCCACAAGTCTGGTTCATCCTTGGGAGCCATTTCCAAACGCCTGAAGGTACCACGTTCATCTGTACAAACAATAGTATGCAAGTATAAACACCATGGGACCACACAGCCGTCATACCGCTCAGGAAGGAGATGCGTTCTGTCTCCTAGAGATGAATGTACATTGGTGCGAAAAGTGCAAATCAATCCCAGAACAACAGCAAAGGACCATGTGAAGATGCTGGAGGAAAAAAAGTATCTATATCCACAGTAAAATGAGTTCTATATCGACACAACCTGAAAGGCCAAACAGCAAGGAAGAAGCCACTGCTCCAAAACCGCCATAATCAAAGCCAGACTACGGCTTGCAACTGCACATGGGGACAAAGATCGTACTTTTTGGAGAAATGTCCTCTGGTCTGATGAGACTGTTTGGCCATAATGACCATCGTTATGTTTGGAGGAAAAAGGGGGAGATTTGCAAGCAGAAGAACACCATCCCAACCATGAAGCACGGGGGTGGCAGCATCATCTTGTGGGGGTGCTTTGCTGCAGGAGGGACTGGTGCACTTCACAAAATAGATGGCATTATGAGGAGTAAAATGATGTGGATATATTGAAGAAACATCGCAAGACATAAGTCAGGATGTTAAATTTTTGTCGCAAATGGGTCTTCCAAATGGACAATGACCCCAAGCAAACTTCCAAAGTTGTGGCAAAATGGTTTAAGGGCAACAAAGTCAAGGTATTGGAGTGGCCATCACAAAGCCCTGACCTCAGTCCTATAGAATATTTGTGGGCAGAACCGAAAAAGCGTGTGCGAGCAAGGAGGCCTCCTTGCACTAAGGCGGAGGTAGCGGTCCTGCTGCTGGGTTGTTGCCCTCCTACGTCCTCCTCCACGTCTCCTGATGTACTGGCCTGTCTCCTGGTAGCGCCTGCATGCTCTGGACACTACGCTGACAGACACAGCAAACCTTTTTGCCACATTTCGCATTGATGTGCCATCCTGGATGAACTGCACTACCTGAGCCACTTGTGTGGGTTGTAGACTCCGTCTCATGCTACCACTAGAGTGAGAGCACCGCCAGCATTCAAAAGTGACCAAAACATCAGCCAGGAAGCATAGGAACTGAGAAGTGGTCTGTGGTCACCACCTGCAGAATCACTCCTGTTTTGGGGGGTGTCTTGCTAATTGCCTATAATTTCCACCTTTTGTCTATTCCATTTGCACAACAGCATGTGAAATTTATTGTCAATCAGTGTTGCTTCCTAAGTGGACAGTTTGATTTCACAGAAGTGTGATTGACTTGGAGTTACATTGTGTTGTTTAAGTATTCCCTTTATTTTTTTGAGCAGTGTATATACTGTATATATAGACATTGCCAGTCAAAAGTTTGGAAACACCTACTCATTCAAGGGTTTTGCTTTATTTGTACTATTTTCTACATTGTAGAATAATAGTAAAGAAATCACAACTATGAAATAACACAAATGGAATCATGTAGTAACTAAAAAAGTGTTAAACAAATCAAAATATATTTTAGATTTTAGATTCTTCAAAGTAGCGACCCTTTTCCTTGATGACAGCTTTGCACACTCTTGGCATTCTCTCAACGAGCTTCACCTGGAATGCCTTTCCAAGAGTCTTGAAGGAGTTCTCACATATTCTGAACACTTTTTGTCTGCTTTTCCTTCACTCTGTGGCCAACTCATCCCAAACCACTTCAATTGGGTTGAGGTCGGGTGATTGTGGAGGCCAGGTCATCTGATGCAGCACTCTGTCACTCTCCTTCTTGGTAAAATAGCCCTTATACATCATGGAGTTGTGTTGGGCCATTTTCCTGTTGAAAAACAAATGATAGTCATGCCTCTCTCTAATGTCAATATGACTTCTGCTGTTTCGGTTAGTTATTACTGTTTTATTTCACTCTAGAGCCCCCAGTCCAGCTCAACATGCCTTAGATAGCTCTTTTGTCACACACCCCACACATGGGGAGACCTCACCTGGCGTAACTGGTGTCTCCAGAGATGCAAGCTCTCTCATTGTCACTCAATGCCTGGGGTTACCCCCACTGTGCTCACATCCTACCATACCCTTGTCTGTACATTATGCACTGAATCTATTCTACCACGCCCAGAAACCTGCTCCTTTTATTCTCTGTTCCCAGCTCACTAGATGGCCAGTTCTTATAGCCTTCAGCCGTACCCTTACCCGCTGTTCCTCTGGTGATGTAGAGGTTAACCCAGACCCTGTAGCCCCCAGCTTTACACCTATTCCCCAGGCGCTCTCATTTGTTAACTTCTGTAACCGTAAAAGCCGTGGTTTAATGCATGTTAACATGAGAAGCCTCCTCTCTAAATTCGTTTTATTCACTGCTTTAGCACACTCCGCCACCCCTGATGTCCTAGCCGTGTCTGAATCCTGGCTTAGGAAGGCCACCAAAAATTCCGAAATTCCCATCCCCAACTACAACATTTTCCAACAAGATAGAACTACCGAAGGGGGCGGAGTTGCAATCTACTTCAGAGATAGCCTGCAGAGTTATCAGGTCTATCTAGTTCTGCGCCCAAACAGTTTGAGCTTCTACTTTTAAAAATCAACCTTTCCAGAAATAAGTCTCTTACTGTTGCTGCTTGTTATAGACCTCCCTCAGCCCCCAGCTGTGCCCTGGACACCATGTGTGAATTGTTTGCCCCCCATCTATCTTCAGAGTTCGTTCTGTTAGGTGACTTAAACTGGGATATGCTTAGCATCCCGGCGTCCTACAATCTAAGGTAGATGCCCTAAATCGCACACAAATTATCAAGGAACCTACCAGGTACAACTCTAAATCCGTAAACATGGGCACCCTCTTAGATATCATCCTGGCCAACTTGCCCTCCAAATACACCTCTGCTGTTTTCAACCAAGATCTCAGCGATCACTGCCTCATTGTCTGCATCCGTAATGGGCCCGCAGTCAAACGACTACCCCTCATCACTGTCAAACGCTCCCTAAAACACTTCAGCAAGCAGGCTTTCTAATCGAACTGGCCTGGGTATGCTGGAAGGATATTGACCTCATCCCGTCATTAGCGGATGCCTGGTTAATCTTTAAAAGTTCTTTCCTCACCATCTTAAATAAGCATGCCCCATTCAAACAATGTATAACTAAGAACAGATATAGCCCTTGGATCACTCAAGACTTGACTGCCCTTGACCAGCACAAAAACATCCTGTGGCGTACTGCATTAGCATCGAACAGCCCCCGTGATATTCAACTTTTCAAGGAAGTGAAGGCTAGCTTTTTCAAACAGAAATTTGCATCATGTAGCACTAATTCCCCAAAAGTTTCGGGACACTGTAAAGTCTATGGAGAATAAGAGCACCTCTTCCCAGCTGCCCACTGCACTGAGGCTAGGAAACACCGTCACCGCTGATAAATCTACGATAATCGAGAATTTAAAAAAGCATTTTTCTACGGCTGGCCATGCTTTCCACCTGGCTATCCCTACCCCGGACAACAGCTCTGCACCCCCGGCAGCAACTTGCAGAAGCTCCCCCGCGTCTTTTTTTACCCAAATCCAGGTAGATGATGTTCTGAAAGAGCTGCATTATCTGGATCACTACAAATCAGCTGGGCTAGACAATTCTTTCTAAAATTATCATCTGAAATTGTTGCAACCCCTATTACTAGCCTGGTCTACCTCTCTTTTGCATTGTCTGAGATCCCCAAAGATTGGAAAGCTGCCGCGATCATCCCCCTCTTCAAAGGGAGTGACACTAGATCCATCCTGCCCTGCCCTTCTAAAGTCTTCGAAAGCCAAGTTAACAAACAGATCACCGACCATTTCGATTCCCACCGTACCTTCTCCACTATGTTATCTGGTTTCTGAGCTGGTCATGGGTGCACCTCAGCCACGCTCAAGGTCCTAATCGATATCATAACCGCCATAGATAAAAGACAGTACTGTGCAGCTGTTTTCATCGACCTGGCCAAGGCTTTCGACTCTGTCAATCACCACATTCTTATTGGCAGACTCAATAGCCTTGGTTTCTCAAATGACTGCCTCGCCTGGTTCACCAACTACTTCTCAAATAGAGTTCAGTGTGTCAAATCGGAAGGCCTGTTGTCTGGACCTCGGGCAGTCTCTATGGGGGTGCCACAGGGTTCAATTCTTGGGCTGACTCTTTTCTCTATATATTTAAATGATGTCGCTCTTACTGCTGGTGATTCTCTGATCCACCTCTACGCAGTCGACACCATTCTGTATACATCGGGCCCTTCTTTGGACACTGTGTTAACCTGTCTAGGATCAGCGTGGCGCTAGCGGCACACCCCCCCCCCTCCCCCACTGAAAAACCAGTGCCGCGAAATTCAAAAAAAATATTTTTTTAAAATATTTAACTTTCACACATTAAAGTCCAATACAGCTAATGAAAGACACAGATCTTGTGAATCCAGTCAACATGTCCGATTTTTAAAATGTTTTACAGGGAAGACACAATATGTAAAGATGTACATCTATTACCTAAAAACACATTAGCATAATCCACCATCTTTTATTTGTCCACCAACACCAGTAGCCATCACCAATTCGGCTAAACTAAGATATTTATAGCCCCTAACCAACAAAAAAACTCATTAGATGACAGTCTGATAACATATTTATGGTATGGGATAGGTTTTGTTAGAAAAAAGTGCATATTTCAGGTAGATGGCATAGTTTACAATTGCACCCACCATCACAAATGGACTAGAATAATTACAATGAGCAACGTGTTTACCTAACTACTAATCATCAAACATTTCGTAAAAATACACAGCATACACGAATCGAAAGACACAGATCCTGTGAATACAGACAATATTTCAGATTTTCTAAGTGTCTTACAGCGAAAACACAATAAATCGTTATATTAGCTTAGCACATAGCAATTAGCAGCCCAGCATTGATTCTAGCCAAAGTGAGCGATAAAAGTCAACATCGCCAAAAGATATTAATTTTTTCACTAACCTTCTCAGAATTCTTCCGATGACACTCCTGTAACATCACATTACAACATGCATATACAGTTTGATCGAAAATGTTTATATTTAGCCACCAAAATCATGGTTAGACAATGTGAAATGTAGACAAGCTGGTAAAGAAAAAGTCCTTGCGCCACTTAGACAGTGATCTACTCTTATACATAAATACTCATAAACGTGACTAAAAAATACAGGGTGGACAGGGATTGATAGACAATTTAATTCTTAATACAATTGCGTTATTACATTTTTTAATTTATCCTTACTTTTCAATACAATTTGCGCCAAGCGAAGCTACGTCAAAAAACATGGCGTCCTAAGCCACTAAAATGTTTTGACAGAAACACGATTTATCATAATAAAAATGTCCTACCTTGAGCTGTTCTTCCATCAGTATCTTGGGCAAAGGATCCTTTCTTGGGAGAAATCGTCTTTTGGTGGAAAGCTGTCCTCTTGCCATGTGGAAATGTCAACTGCGTTCGGGATGAACTGAAAAGCGTGCCCAACTTTTCACATCGTTGCAAAAATAAATGTCCCAAAATCGCACTAAACGGATATAAATTGCTATAAAACGCTTTAAATTAACTACCTTATGATGTTTTTAACTCCTATAACGAGTGAAAAGATGACCGGAGAAATATAACAGGCTAAACTAACGCTTGGAACAGGTGCGCGCCGGTGTCCTCTAGGCTCATGACGCAGCTCCCAAAGAATGACTAGCTTCAGGGTTTTTTCATTTGTAGGGCCTGTGAACGCGCAATCGACCCCGTTGGAATCGTCATCACGTAAAGGCATCCAGGGGAAGACGTAAGAAGTGTCCGTATAGTCATAGCAACGACAGTGCCCTTTTAACTGACTTCAGAAGAGTGGCCAACATTTCTCAAATCTGACTCCATGTCAGGGAAATTGCTGTAGAATGGGCTCTGTTCCACTTAGAGACAAAATTTCAACTCCTATAGAAACTATAGACTGTTTTCTATCCAATAATAATAATACTATGCATATTGTACGATCAAGGATTTTGTGGGAAGCCGTTTAAAAAATTAGCCAAATTAGCATAAATAGTCTAAACAGCGCCCCCATCCCCAACAGGTTAACAAACCTCCAAATGAGCTTCAATGCCATACAACACTCCTTCCGTGGCCTCCAACTGCTCTTAAATACTAGAAAAACTAAATGCATGCTCTTCAACCAATTGCTGCCTGCACCTGCCCGCCTAGTATCACTACTCTGGACGGATCTGACTTAGAATATGTGGACAACAACAAATACCTAGGTGTCTGGTTAGACTGTAAACTTTCCTTCCAGACTCACATTAAGCATCTCCAATCCAAAATTAAATCTAGAATTGGCATCCTATTTCGCAAACAAAGCCTCCTTCACTCATGCTGTCAAACATACCGTCGTAAAACTGACTATCCTACCGATTCTTAACTTCGGCGATGTTATTTACAAAATAGCCTCCAACACTCTACTCAGCAAATTGGATGTAGTCTATCACAGTGCCATCCATTTTGACACCAAAGCTCCATATACTACCCACCACTGCGACCTGTATGCTCTCTTTGGATGGCCCTCGCTACATATTTGTCACCAAACCCACTGGCTCCAGGTCATCTATAAGTCTTTGCTAGGTAAAGTTCCGCCTTATCTCAGCCCTCTTGTCACCATAACAACACCCACCCGTAGCACACGTTCCAGCAGGTATTTTTCACTGGTCATCCCCAAAGCCAACACCCCGTTTGGCCTCTTTTCGGGAGGAACCAAAAATCTCAAAGTTGGAATCATCTAATGTCCATTGCTCATGTTCTTTTGGCCCAAGCAAGTCTATTCTTATTGGTGTCCTTTACTACTGGTTTCTTTGCAGCAATTTGACCATGAAGGCCTGATTCACGTCGTCTTCTCTGAACAGTTGATGTTGAGATGTGTCTGCTACTTGAACTTTGTGAAGCATATATTTGGGATGCAATTTCTGAGGCTGGTAACTAATGAACTTATCCTCTGCAACAGAGGTAACTCTGGGTCTACCTTTCCTTTCCTAGTCCTCATGAGAGCCAATTTAATTATAGCGCTTGATGGTTTTTGTGGCTGCACATGAAGAGTCTTTCAAACTTCTTGAAATGTTCAGAATTGACTGACCTTCATGTCTTAAAGTAATGATGGGCTCTCATTTCTCTTTGTTTATTTGAGCTTATCTTGCCATAATATGGACTTGGTCTTTTACCAAATAGGGCTATCGTCTGTATACTACCCCTACTGTACCACGTCACAACATAGCTGATTGTCTCAAATGCATAATATGGAAAGAAATTCCACAAATTAACCTTTAACAAGGCACACCTGTTAATTGAAATCCATTCCAGGTGACTACCTCATGAAGCTGGTTGAGAGAATGCCAAGAGCGTGCAAAGCTGTTATCAATTCAAAGTGTGGCTACTTTGAAGAATCTCACATATAAAATATAAAATAATTTGTTTAACACATGTTTGGTTACTACGTGAATCCATATGTGTTATTTCATCGTTTTTTATGTCATCACTATTATTCTACAATGTAGAAAATAACACAAATAAAGAAAAACCCCAGAATGAGTAGGTGTGTCCAAACTTTTGACTGGCACTGTGTACTGTATATATAAAAGTGGATGTAGCAACTACAGATTGCCCCTTTAAGTCTATCAAAAGTGAATGCCGACAACATCTTTGGATGCCGACAACAGTCGCACCATTGGAAGACATGGCTTGGACTGTAGCCTACAAAAGCCTATTCCTGCTCTTTTCCCACGATCCTTCAAACACGTTTGGTGTGTCATCACAGTGGTCTCTGACTTGTGGTCAGACTCGCTCAGGTGGAACAAACTTAAAAAACAGAGTGTCAAATATTTTTCTCCCGCCAGAATCCTTTCTGAATTTAAAAGTCATCCTGAAAGTAATCATCTAGTTTTTCAAAAGTATCTGTAATCTGATTGTCATTTTTTTGCTGGTAACGTAACGGATTACAGTTACCGTTTCTTTGTAATCCCGTACATGTAACAGATGATATGTAATCCGTTACTCCCCAACCCTGTGCGCGCGTGTGTGTGTGGTGACTTGTCAGCAAAGCTCTGCAGGACACAGCTCTCTGAGGTCAAATGTATAGGGATTAGGACCTTAGACCAGATATTCAAACGAAAACAGATGTGCATATAGTACATACGTCCCCTTCAGAGTGCACGTACAGTACTGCACGTGTGGTATACCCATTGGCTTACATATACAGTAACTAAAAAACACATACACACACTCAAACACATTACTTCTCTGTACAATGGATTAAAGTGAACAAAAGTAAACCAAGCTTTGTTTTTTTGCATTTACTGCTCCAACTCTGCCTCGAATTAGTCCTTTTGGACGTATTACTTGGTACATCTTTCACATTCATTCTCTTTGCACAAATGTACACACAGACAGGCAGTACATACAGTACACCCACTGCAAAATTACTTATAAATCCTCAATATGTGGGCCTAAAATACCCATCTGCCTTATGCAATCTGCATGTTACATAATGCATGTCATTATCACAGGGCTCCTTCACACCCTGCCATGCATCTCCACCTACATTAATAATTTACGCACGCACACACACACACACACACGCACATTGATTAATACACACCCACACACCCACACACTGCTTCATAAATACATACACACACACACACACACACTGCTTCATAAATACATACAGACACACACAAACATACACATATGCATGTTAAAGGTACACATTCACATGCAGACATAAAGGAAACAAGACAGACACACCTCCTACCCCCCGAGTTGACAGTCATTACACTCCAACACTCTCCATTTCTCTCTTCCTCTAGTTGTTAGGGAGCACACTCAAGCAGAAAGAGCAAGAGAGAGAAAGTAAGAGGGAGAGAGATGGGTAGAGAGGTGGAGAGAGACACAAATGTGGAGAGAGATGGGCAGCGATGGATGTAGGGAAAAGGGAAGAGCTAAAGTACTCCCATTGCACCCTTTCACACCAAACTCAGGTGGAAATACAGGGCAGGAGAACTGGTTTTATGTTTGTGTGTGTGTGCGTGTGTGCGTGTGTGCGTGCGTGCGCGTGCGTGTGTGTTTAGTGATGCGAGGGTCAGCTGTTTATTCAGCCACACTGCCCCCAACTGTTAATAACCCATTCACAACCTTCAGACTATATGCTATACGTGATGAAGTGAAAAGCTGAGCCCCCCACCTGACCCTAACGAGCAAATATTGTCACGACTTCTACCGAAGTCAATGCCTCTCCTTGTTCGGGCGGTGCTCGGAGGTCGACATCACCGGTCTTCTAGCCATCATTGATCCATGTTTCATTTTCCATTGGTTTTGTCTTGTCTTCCTTCACACCTGGTTCCAATCCCATTCATTACATGTTGTGTATTTAACCCTCTGTTTCCCCTCATGTCCTTGTCGGAGATTGTTTATTGTTATGCTCGTGATTTACGGATTGGTGCGCGACGGGTTCTTGTACCCACGTTTATTTTATTATGTGTTTTGGAGTTTGTTCTACGTTATTAAACTACTCCATTATACCAAGTTTGATTCTCCTGCGCCTGACTTCCCTGCCACCTACACACACGACATGACACATATTGAACATGCGCTGTACAGTCAGAGATGGTGGTGATTTTTTTGACAGGTCTGTGTTTCTACTTATATTATCTGACATTTTGGTAGGATATTTGTTAGTCAACTTACATGCAGCTTTTCTTCTACCATGACTTTTTGCCCTAGAAGACTAATTACACCCTTTCTCACCAGAAGAATGTAATACATTGATAGAATGAATGCTTCAATCTAGTTGACATTGGTTGAGTGCGTTTTCTCTTTCCTCTATCTTCTCTGCTTACCTCAGGCAGCGAAGACGTTTAGGGACCGGGGAGAAAAAGCAATAAAAAAAAAACTACGGGAAATATTTTCTGTGCGACATTTTCTAATGAGATCAGTTTGACAGGTTTTAAGGAAATGAAAAGCTGCTAAAACGACAAAACATGTTTTTGATAAGAGTTCGGTTTGGATGCATATTTTATGTGGTTGAAATACTATCAGCTTTTATGCTGATAAAGACAGCAGCTTTACAGACGGTCCCTAACCGCACATTCATTTTCTCATGATGCTGAAAGAAAGAAATCATATTTCTCCACTCCTGTTCTTGAGTCTAAATGTATATCCGATGTATTATTTTACTGCAAGAAATGGTTAATTCTGCCACTTCAAATCTTCACTTTTCTGGCCCTTCCTTCTATACATTTTTCAACTCTTCATTTTTCTATGTTATTTAATTAAACTCCGACGTTGTCCTTTTTCCCTCAGTGGATCGACATGTTCCCAAAAGAATCTGGCAATTGGCACTAAGTTAGGTCGTAAAGTTTAGGCTTATGCACTAACGCAACATACAAATGATGAAAGGAGAACCTGAATGTAGCCCATAGATATGAATTGTACAATAATTATACATTTATGGATTTTTAATGCATTGTTTGCTCTTTGTTCAAGCCGCACGTCTTTCATCCACACAGTATTTCATGACCCTAACCGCGGGGACTACAGGTTATGAGTCAACCTGCGCATCACTTGTGTGTATGTGTGTCAATGAGTGTCTTTTTTGCGTCAGCGTGTGTGAATGTGAGTCTCCCTAGTTCTGTGTGGTTCCTATTCTAAACCCTGGGAGAGGATAAGCACATTCAGTGATCAGCAGGGCAGCAAAGTGATAGTGGAGGCTGCTCACTACTCCAATAGTAAAGCCGAAAACCACACAGCACTGCAACACATAACTACACTACAGTTTCTTCTGTTTCCTGGACCTGAGCTAACGGCTCACTCATTGGCACAGATCCAGGATCAGCTTCACCTCCCCAAGTTCTAACCTTAGCTCCAAACAGCTACAGGTGTGCGCGTGCATGTGTGCGATTACCACAGTCAGCGTAAGCCATATGACTCAGACAGGAGACAAGAGTACAGCAATGTTGGCCTCCTCCGCCATGCTGAGTCTATAGCAGGGGTCCTGACCTCTCACCTCTGCCTCCTACCATACTCCCACACCACATCCACTGGCGAGGCCCTGCTGATTCCCTTTCTCCTCACATAGAGAGACACACACAATGAAAATCATGCAGGCTTGCGCATGCACACACAGAGTACTTATACACACAGGTACAAGTGAAAGAGAGAGAGAGCGGTAGCTATTTCAGACATAATTGACAGTATGTTACCTGAAGAAGGAAAAACTGTCAAGATGACCCCCTTTTCATTCAGTCTTGCATTTTTTTAAATGTCTTGCTAGCATAAGCCTTTTATACATCCAGTTGTGCAGGTGGAAGTAGGGGTGTGCAGATGTGGGTGGGCATATATTTTAATAAATCTATTGAATATACACCATCACAAAGAAACTTAAACACAATAAACATCATTTTTTAACATAATACTGTAGGTCTGTTCATTGAATTTAAAGTACAGGGATTGTTTCCTTCACCAATCAGATGTTTTAAAAAGCAGGGAAAAGGAAGACGGTATTGTAAAGTTGGCGGAATTTGGACTCAGTGTAAAACGCACAAGAGAGAGACAGATACGGAGAGAGAGAGAGAGACAGAGAGACAGAAAGACAGAGACAGAAAGACAGAGACAGAGAGACATAGATGTGGCCTGAGTGTATCATCTGGGCTTATGTACTGTACATGAACTTTCTTTTTCGAGATCTTTTAAAATCTCTGAGAGGGTTCTAGTTGGCTCTACTAAAATAACACCATCGAAGTTGCTTTGTATTTTGGTTGAATCAAACTTTGATTGGGTGTCAAAGGTGATTGATGTTTGTAATATAGGTCCCAGCAAATAGTTTTATATTATGTAATGGTTCAAGAGAACGAGGAGATGTCTATTATGTAATGTGGTGGATGTAGGTGGATGTATATGTGTTTGAGTAATCACAGTGTACAGTATCACCCCATCTCCTGATATAGCTGTCAAGGTGTTAGTGTGTAACACTGATCACAGCACATCTGACTTCTCCAGATAATTGCTGCTATTCCAGGTGACTACGGAAATCAACACATGATACTTTCTGTTCCTTAACTGCTGTCACCTTGGTGATGACGGGCTCTTCTCGGGCTCTGGTCTCCATGGTGATAGACAGAACCATACTGTATGTTTGACTGTTACTGACAGTTTGTTACCATAGCTATTTGGAGAAAACACTGATCGTCCCTGGCCAGAAGTCTCTCTCTGTCTCTCTCTCTCTCTCTCTCTCTCTCTCTCTCTCTCTCTCTCGCTCGCTCTCTTTCTAGCTCTCTCTCTTTCTCCGTCCCCTCTCTCTGGCTCTATCACTTCCCTTCCCCGTCCTCTCTCCCCACTCTTTCTCTTTATATATCTCCCACTACCTTCCTCCCTCTTCTCCCTCTCTCTCACCAGCAACCATTCATCTCCCTTCCTACCTCCCTTCCACCCACTTCTCCCTCTGTCTCTCACCAGAAACCATTCTTCTCCCTTCCTCCCTCCCTTCCTCCCTCCCTTCCTCCCTCTTCACCCTCTCTCTCTCTCAACAGCAACCATTCATCTCCCTTCCTCCCTCCCTTCCTCCCTCTTCTCCCTCTCTCTCACCAGCAGCCATTCATCTCCCTTCCTCCCTCCCTTCCTCCCTCTCTCTCTCTCTTTCTACCCACCTCTTCTACTCTCACCCTCCCTCCCTCTGTCTCCCTGGTAAGCGGGTCACTGATCTCATAGCGCAGGAGCTCTGCTCCCACCAGGTGCTCTGAGCTTGGCTAATCTGGTCGGATTTGCGGTCAATAAAGACTGCTGTTTGCGTGTGTCACAGTACCGCATGGGGGTTACAGCTTGCTAGGGGTGCTGGTACAGTTTGACATGGAACACATAGCCTATTGGCCTAAGTGCAAATAATGAGCATCTTTGGATACTATCCTGTGGTGATGTGGTTATTTGCATAAGTAATGCATCTCAATTAACATTGAATCAAATGTTATCCGTCGCCCGAATAAAAACAGGTGTAGACCTTAATGTGAAATGCTTACTTACGAGTCCCTAACCAACAATGCAGAGTTTTTTATAAAAGTTGAAATAATGTTATCCGTCGCCCGAATAAAAACAGGTGTAGACCTTAACGTGAAATGCTTACTTACGAGTCCCTAACCAACAATGCAGAGTTTTTTATAAAAGTTGAAATAATCTGCTTAATTAAGAAACTAAAGGAAAAATAGTGACACAATAAAATAACAATAACAAAGCTGTACACAAGGGGTATCGATACCAAGTCAATGTGCGGGGGTACAGGTTAGTCGAGGTAATTGAGGTAATATGTACATGTAGGTAGGGTTGAAGTGATTATGCATAGATAATTAACAGCGAGCAGCAGCAACAGCGTATGTGAAGAGTGTGAAGGAATATGTGTGTGTGTGTGTGTGTGTGTTGGAGTGTCAGTGTAGTATGTGTGAGTGTGTGGTTAGAGCTCAGTGAGTGCACATCGAGCATGTGCAAGAGAGTTAGTGTAAAAAGAAAAAAATGAATAAAATAATGGGGTCAATGCAAGTAGTCTGGGTAGTCATTTGATATCTGTTCAGCAGTCTTATGCCTTGCGGGTAGAAGCTGTTAAGGAGCCTGTTTGTCTTAGACATGGAGCTCCAGTACCGCCTGGCATGCGGTAGCAGAGAGAACAGTCTATGACTTGGGTGGCTGGAGTCTTTGGGCCTTCTTCTGACACCACCTGATATAGAGGTCCTGGATGGCAGGATACTCGGCCCCAGTGATGTACTGGGCTGTACTCACTACCATCTATAGTGGCTTGCTGTCGGATGCCGAGCGGTAGCCATACCAAGCGGTGATGCAAACAGTCAGGATGGTCTCGATGGTGCAACTGTAGAGCTTTTTGAGGATCTGAGGACCCATGCCAAATCTTTTCAGCCTCCAGAGGGGGAATAGGCGTTGTCGTGCCCTCTTTACAACTGTCTTGGTGTGTTTGGACCATGTGATGCGGACACCAAGGAACTCATCGATGTGAATGGGGGAATACTCGGCCCTCCTTATCCTGTAGTCCACGATCATCTCCTTTCCCTTGCTCACTTTGAGGGAGAGATTGTTGTCCTGGCAACACACTGTCAGGTCTCTGACCTCCTCCATGTAGGCTGTCTCATCGTCGTCAGTGATCAGGCAATCGTGTGTGAACAGGGAGTACAGGGGACTAAGCATGCACCCCTGAGAACGGCCCCCGTTTTGAGGGTCAGCGTGGCGGAAGATTATCCAGGACACAAATATGACACCAATTCAACCAGCCACAGGAGCATAGGGGTAGGATATGATGCTATACGTTATTTACATGTATCATTGAGGATGGGTGATAAAACAGTGGGTGTGCATGTTTGTGTGTGTGTGTGTGTGTGTGTGTGTGTGTGTGTGTGTGTGTGTGTGTGTGTGTGTGTGTGTGTGTGTGTGTGTGTGTGTGTGGGTGTGTGTGTGTGTGTGTGTGGTGTTGTATGCAATGCAACCCCATCAAAGCCCAAAGCCCACTCTATGGTTTGCTATACTTCTGATACACCATGGTATGACTGTTAGGTGGTGGAAATCTGATCAAATAAAACTCCATCGGATGACAGCTAAATGTCAATGAAGGAAAGGAACACAACGCCCCCATGCTAAAATGTCAGCAGAGAGGTTTTTAGAATAACTCAAGTAGAGGCTACTGAGGGGAGGGAGGTTCATAATAATGGCTGAAACGGAGCAAATGGAATGGCGTCAAACACATGGAAACCGTGTGTCTGTGTGTGTGTGTGTGTGTGTGTGTGTGTGTGTGTGTGTGTGTGTGTGTGTGTGTGTGTGTGTGTGTGTGTGTGTGTGTGTGTGTGTGTGTGTGTGTGTGTGTGTGTGTGTGTGTGTGTGTGTGTGTGTGTGTGTGTGGACCAGAAGTCCCCACAAGGGGGAAGTTTTGTTAGTCCCCACAGGGTCAAAAGCTTCTTCTAGGGGTTTTCTAGGGTTCGTTTTAGGTCAGGGTTCAGATTAGGTTTTGGGGTTAGGTTTATGGCTAGTGGTTATGGAAATTAGGATTTTGAATGGGACTAAATTGTGTGTCCCCACAAGGTAAGTCAAACAAAACTGTGTGTGTGAGAGAGAAAGGAGGTCTGCTGTAGTACTCTCCAGGAGTTTTATTTTTTTTTATTTTACCTTTATTTAACTAGGCAAGTCAGTTAAGAACAAATTCTTATTTTCAATTACGGCCTAGGAACAGTGGGTTAACTGCTTTGTTCAGGGGCAGAACGGCAGATTTTTACCTTGTCAGCTCAGGGATTCGATCTAGCAACCTTTCAGTTACTGGCCCAACACTCTAACCACTAGGCACCTGCCGCCCCAGTAAAGGAAGAGGAGAGTTCAGAGGAGAAGAGTAGGTACCCATTTCCCACTCTGCTGAGTAGCTGACCTGGATGTAATTAGCCAAGTCATATTTTTAACTGATACTGTGTAAAAGCCAGCTTAAGGAGCCATAGCTGCCCTATTTATACCCCCGGGGCTGACGGCCTGTACCACTACACAGGGGGATTTTCTCCCAGAACTGTTCTAAGCCTGCTTTAGGCTGTACCAATGAAGATTCACAGTAATTAGCGAGGCTATACGTTACAGCCCTTACTCTCTCTCTCTCTCTCTCTCTCTCTCTCTCTCTCTCTCTCTCTCTCTCTCTCTCTCTCTCTCATGACACTATACGTCTCCTTCCATCTCCCCCCCCCTCCAACTATGCCTCATCCCTCTTCCTTTCTCACTCTCTCTCTCTCTGTCTCCCTTCTCACACTCTCTATGAGCACTACGCTGTGTCTCTTAGCACACATTTGCACAATTGTACTGATCCACTGTGTGCCTGCCTCTGTCCCTATGTATAGGCCTAGATGATGAAAGTGTGTTTGTGTGGATTCATGCATCTTTGAGCATGTGTTTAAACAGTACATGCATGTGTGTAAAGGTGTTTCTGACTCTGTGTGTGTGTATGTTAATAGTAACTTCTGAGGGGATCAGCCTCAGCGGGGATCATCCTGTTTGAGAATGGGTCGGGACCTGGAAGGCTGACCTGGCCTGTAGCCCAATCAGCTATCTCCCATATCACCCTGGCCACTCTCAGGATTACCTCAGGCACCCTGCAGAGTAAGCCACCACACACAGGGAGGGAGTAGTACTCTCTCACACACATGGACAGACACAATCGCATTCGCATCCACCTTCACATACTTTATCAAAGGACCCCCAAAAAAAACAGTCGGCATTCCCTCTATCCTCTCCTCTCTCTTCTCTCTAACTCCTCTCCTCCTCTCCTCTATGGATGGACAGCTTCTGTTACATTCAGCAACGTATTTCTGCTGCATCAGACGTCCATCGCAGATCCCTACTCTGGGCTGAAACGTGATCAGACACCAGATACCCGCTACTCATCAGGGAGAACAGTACAAAACAGCATTCTCATTCAAACTAGTTTTTTTTTTTTTAAAGCCCTTTGACCCAGTTGGTTTGGGTTGAGTCATTTGACCTTTCTTGTGGCTCTAAGAACTCGATGTCTGACTGACAGTTAGAGTGGAATAACACCTTTGTGAGTCATGTCATTCATGATGGACAGAACATTATGTTTTCATTGTATTGTGTGTGTGTGTGTGTGTGTGTGATGCGCAGGTTGACTCATGCCCCGCAGTCACTGCGGTTACATCCGCGGGGCGGGTTTAGAGTCATGAAATATTGGATTACGGGTGAGTGGATGGCGGGCAGGTTGAATAAAGAGAAAGCAACCCATTCAAACCCATGAATGTATCATTCTTGTACAGTTCATAGCCTATGTATGAGCCACATTTCATTTTTTTTTTATCTCAAATCATTTTTTACCTGCCACTAGTGCGTAGCCTAAGCTAAGCTTTAAGGCCTAAATGTAGCAAGCAATTGCCAAATTCTTTTGGGAACTTGGGCAGAAAAAGACAAAAAAGGACAACGTTAAAGAGTGCGAGAGTTGAAAATAAATAGGGAGGGCCAGAACAGTAGTCTAACGTTCGGGAAAGATTTGGTGAAGTGCTTTAAGATGATGATAGCACTGCAGGATATGTTGCGATGATTGTGATGCCCTGTACAAACGTAACAGTCACAAGACGGGGATCGAGGGAACTGTACTGTTCCGATGGGTTAAATGGAAGAGTAGCTTAACTGGAATCTGTCGGTCTAGAACCTCTCACATAGCCTGATATTACCTGGTGCGGAGTTCAAATCATACAACAAATGTACATTTTGACTCAGGAACAGGATTGGAGAAATGTGTTGCTTTCAACAGCTTGCGAGAATGAACGTGCTCTTAGGGACCGTCTGTAAAGGTGGTGGTGTTATCTGTATCAGCATCAAAAAAGCTGATAGTGTTTCAACCACGTAAAATATGCATCCATGCCAAACTGAAATCTTATTCAAAACATGTTGGGTAGTTTTAACAGCTATTCATTTCCTTAAAACCGATCAAACTGATGCCATAACATTTTGCATGGAAAACCTTTCCAGTTTCTTTTAGAGTAATTGCACTTTCTCTGCGGTCCCTAGACGTCTATGCTGCACGAGAGAAGCTGAGGTAACTTTACCAATGTCAACTAGATTCTATCGATTTCTGACGTTATTCTGGTGAGCAAGGGCTTATTTAGTCGTCTCGTGCAAAAGGTAATGACAGAAGAGAAGCTGCATGTATCTTATTATAGACAAGTTGACTAACAAATAGCCCACCAAAAGGTCAGAAATTATAAGCAGAAACTTAAGCCTATGTAAAAAGGCCTGTCAAAAAAAGTGTTCCTTCATCTCTGACTGTACAGCACATTTTCTATGTTTGCAGGTTAGGGTTGGGTGCGGCCCTCAGATTTATCATATAGAGTCGGGCGGTTGTGGATGGGTAATTAGCAATTGCGGTTGGGTGTGGATGAACAAAAAGCTGACCTGCTCATCACTAGTGTGTGTGTGTGTGTGTGTGTGTGTGTGTGTGTGTGTGTGTGTGTGTGTGTGTGTGTTTGTGTGTGTGTGTGTGTGTGTGTGTGTGTGTGTGTGTGTGTCTGTGTGTGTGTGTGTGTGTGCGTGTGTGTGCGTGTGTGTGTGTATTCTGATGGTGTGTGTCTGATTTGGGCCAGGGGAGTAAGTGCAAAGTCAAATTCTCTTTGATTGTCTTTTTACATTATAGTATAAGAAATGCATTATATGCACTTGACTGTTCAAACAAAAGACCCTAGGCTCTTAATATGGAAAAAAAATGGAATAGGGTAACCATTGCCCAATTTGACCAGTCATTTCTCCATCGACTTGTAATGACAAACACTTTGATCCGTCTTGTGCTCTCTGTTCCCCTTTCGCTATGACTGAACTGCTGCGTCTATATTTACACACTGCTGATCGCTGGAACTTTATCAAGCATACATGGAAATAGATGTTCATAGTGTATGGAAATTAGCTTCAGAATTTGGATTGTATTTTATTACACATACATCGATGTTGGGATAATATTAGCAATTCAAGTAATTATAGTTATTTTAATTGACAGGAGTAGTAGTAGTAGTAGTAGTATTACTGTAGTAGCAGTTGTAGTAGTAGTAGTAGAAGAAGAAGAAGTGAAAGAATAATAGGAGGAACCGTTGTCGTTATTGTTATATTAGAGTTTGTGGCTAAAATATTAACAGTTGCTACTTTTTCCTTCTCTCTCAGCCACAGTATAAATCCTTCCGACAGACACAGCACATTGGATTGCATTGCATTTAAATCATTGCAAGAGAAAAGCACATTTCTTTGAGAAATTGCCATTTCTTTCAGTCAACACCCTGCTAATTGGATTCAAATGAATAACCGTGGTGGAATAAAGCGTTTTCTTTTGCATGCACAAAGACATCAACAAGCCTAGCAATTAACAGAGGCACAATGTAATCCATTTAACTGGGCTATTTATTTGAATTCTATTTAATTATGAGTTGATTGAAAATAGTCAAATAGGTTGTTTTCACTTTGTCACCTGTTATAGTCATTTTCAACAAATATCAAATGTGAAATATGCAAAGAAATAAGAATACATTTTAAGTAGATTTGTATTTGCCCTAAAATATCTAAAATCTCTCATAATTTCGGTTCATAATTGCAGTTCATAGATTATTTAGTACCAATAATACATTCATAAATAAATAACCAAAAAAACAATGGTCTGGAAAAGTCCTTATTCCTAAACAGATTTATTCAATAATTCCTAAAAGAAAAGTAGACTTGCTTCTTGTTGTGGTTACTCTTGGGTTATTTATTTATTGGTTATTATAAAATGTTATTTAATTTTTCACATAAAACAAGAGAAAAATACCAGTACTATATATAATTATAGTAGCATGTTGATGTAATGGATTTGCTGCTTATTTATTGGTTAATATTTTTTGTCAAAGTGAATTATGAAAATAGCATTTAACAGATTGTGAAAGTTCGCATGTTTCCTCTATTCCACAGCATCAGTGAACTATTGTAGCTGCCCACACGTTTTGTGTGATCTTCACGTTTTGGTTGATTCTGTGCATAACTACACTTTACATGTTGGAGGTTGGGTTTTCCCCAGTCTGTGTGTGCCCTTACAAAAAAGAAACATGAAAAATGCGGTTTTCAGACCAGTCAAATGTACCAGTCAAATGTTTGGATAAACCTACTCATTCCATGGTTTTTCTTTATTTTAATATTGTCTACATTGTAAAATAATAGTATAGGCATCAAAACTGTGAAATAACACGTATGGAATCATGTAGAAACCAAAAAAGTGTTAAACAAATCAAAATATATTTTATATTTGAGATTCTTCAAAGTAGTGACTCTTTGCCTTGATGGCAGCTTTGGCATTCTCTCAACCAGCTTCACCTGGAATGATTTTCCAACAGTCTTGAAGGAGTTCCAACATATGCTGAGCACTTGTTGGCTGCTTTTCCTTCACTCTGTGGTCCAACTCATCCCAAACCATCTCAATTGGGTTGAGGTCGGGTGATTGAGGAGGCCAGGTCATCTGTTGCAGCACTCCATCACTCTCCTTCTTGGTCATTCATTGTCCTGCTGAAAAACACATTTTCGGGATCAGACACGTGGGTTTTTGGACACGAGTGAATTTGTACATGGATTTCTCACATGTACATGTTTCAGTCAGATCGAACTTTTCACGTGATATTATACATTTCACGTGTGGTTTTGTAACTGCCGGGATAAGAACCTGGGTCTCATGCTTGAGAAGCCAACGTCTTGACCATTAGACCAAATGGCCAACATGTGGAATTGCAATTTCACATGTGAAAATCAAATTTGCAATTTTACATGTCAAATCAAATCAAATGAAAGTTTATTGGTCACGTACACAGTTTAGCAGGTGTTATAACAGTACAGAAAAAAATGCTTATGTTACTAGCTCCTAACAATACAGTCAAGTGCCAAACAGCTAAAATGTATTTTTTTTAATGATGGGCAATATATCAAGAATAGCACTGTATCAGTATGAAAGCGCAATCTATACATTTGTACACCGGGGAAATTATACACTACATGACCAAAAGTATGTGGACACCTGCTTGTCGAACATCTCATTCTGAAATCATGGGCATTCCACTAGATGTTGGAACATTGCTGCGGGGACTTGCTTCCATTCAACCACAAGAGTGAGGTCAGGCACTGATGTTGGGCGATTAGGCCTGGCTCGCAGTAGGCGTTCCAAATCATCCCAATGATGTTCGATGTGGTTGAGGTCAGGGATTTGTGCAGGCCAGTCAAGGTGTTCCACACTGATCTCGACAAACTATTTCAGTATGGACCTCACTTTGTGGATGGGGGCATTGTCATGCTGAAACTAGAACGGGCCTTCCTCAAACTGTCGCCACAAAGTTGGAAGCATAGAATCGTCTAGAATGTCATTGTGTGCTGTAGTGTTGAGTTCCATTCACTGGAACTTATGGGCCTAGCCCAAACCATGAAAAACAGCCCCAGAAAATTGTTCCTCCTCCTCCAAATTTTACAGTTGGCACTATGCATTCGGGCAGCAAGCGTTCTCCTACAGTAGCATCTGTCAAACCCAGATTCGTCTGTCGGACTGTCAAATGGTGAAGCGTGATTCATCACTCCAGGGAATGTGTTTCCACTGCTCCAGAGTCAAATGACAGGCAAGCTTTACACCACTCCAGCCAACGCTTGGCATTGTGCATGGTGATATTATGCTTGTGTGGGGCTGCTCGGCCATGGAAACCCATTTCATGAAGTTCCAGACGAACAGTATAAACGCAAAATATAAAGTGTTTTGTCCCATGTTTCATGAGCTGAAATTAAAGATCCCAGACATTTTCCATACGGGCAAAGAGCTTATTTCTCTCACATTTTGTGCACAAATTTGTTTAGGTCCCTGTTAGTGAGCATTTCTTCTTTGCCAAGATAATCCATCCACCTGACAGATGTGGCATATCAAGAATCTGATTAAAAAGCATGATTATTACACAGGTGCATCTTGTTCGTGGGACAATAAAAGGCCACTGTAAAATGTGCAGTTTTGTCACACAACACAATGCCACAGATGTCTCATGTTTTGTTTTGAAGGCACGTACAATTGGCATGGTGACTGCAGGAATGTCCTCCTGAGCTGTTGCCAGAAAATATTATGATAATTTCTCTACAATAAGCATCGTTTTAGATTATTTGTCACTAAGTCTAACCTGATTCACGTGTAACTACACCAGCCCAGGATCTCCACATATGGCTTCTTCACCTTCGGGATCGTCTGAGACCAGCCACCCAGACAGCTGATGAAACAGGAGTATTTCTGTCTGTAATAAAACCCTCTTGTGGGGAAATGGTTACATCTTCAAAATCAAGAGATAACATGTTTAACTAAACTGTGTTGAGTTTTTTGGGCCATTTTGATGTAAAATTGAATTGTTTTTACCAAATGAAAAACAGATATGCCATTTACATGAGTGTAGCCAAGCTAAGTAGCTAGCTAGCTTTATAGACTGGCTACACTTTCCTCCTAGACTTTGATTGTTTCTTTCATGATACGGTTAGATATATTTGTTTTTTTTAAACTATTTTTCTATTTACTACAGTATTTTGTGCACTTTGAGATTATTCTTGTATAATGAAAAGCACTTTACAACTGTAATGTATTATTATTAAAAGCGATTTCTATCTATTTGAAAATGTCTGAATGTGTTTGCTACAACAACAAAAAAATCTTGTTTTCAAAAAAATATTTCCAAAAAATATTCTTGCAAGGCGCTTTATGTAAAAATCCTACTATTATTATATTTGCTTAACGTTTGTCAGCCCTATTTCTAATTGAACAGTCTGTATTGATAATAAGTATACATTGGAAGAGGAACACGGGTCGGTCAAATGGTCAAGACATTGTCTTCTCCCGTGGGAGACCTGAGGTCTAATCCTGCTGC
Organism: Salvelinus fontinalis; assembly: GCF_029448725.1. Classification (NCBI taxonomy): domain Eukaryota; kingdom Metazoa; phylum Chordata; class Actinopteri; order Salmoniformes; family Salmonidae; genus Salvelinus; species Salvelinus fontinalis. The sequence continues at coordinate 46,280,995 of NC_074695.1, forward strand.
TTAGAAATGCACAAAGAATACTACATGTGAAATGTTGGGAAACCATGTATCTGAGTCATGTGAAATATGTAAACGAATGTGAAAGTTCATATTACCAAAAACCATGTGTCTGACTCATGTGATTTTTTTCACGTGACACATTTTTCACATGTGATTTGTTCATAAATATGTCAGAAAACCACTTGTATTTTTTTCCTCACGTGTTTTTTAATGTGTATTTTTTTTGTAAGGGTCTCCACACTATTCAATGGTTGCTTTTTCAACCCATAAACTAAATGGGCTTCATCATTGATCTCTGTCATCACAATGGTTCAGCAACTCCTTTACACAATACTACATCATGAGCCTCTCACGGGTTGAATCATTGCACTGTGTGTTCCAATGCACTCCTTCGGCAGTGTGTGTGTGTGTGTGTGTGTGTGGCAGAGAGAGATGTGAGGTCTAGCTTTGAGTCAGAAGCAGCAGCTGAAGCCTAGGTCTGAGAGTGTGTGTGGGATGAGACCCCCCCCCCCCCCCCCCTCATTTCCCTCAATTGTCTCTCATCAACACACTCATCAACTATCTCTCTGCCTCTCTCTTCCCTCTTGCTTATTGAAGACAAGACACACTTGTGTAGAAGTGTGAGAAAGTGGATCGTAGTGTGTACGCATGTGCATACGCGCGTGTGTGTGTGTGTGTGTTTGTGTACGTCTTTGTGTGTCCGTCCCTTTCACAGTGAGTAAGGCGAGTGGGCGGTAGCAGCAACTGGTCTGCTTATGTGGCGCGATGCATAGCAGACATGTTTCTCACTGCTAGATATTACTCATTTCCTCAGCCCTACACACACACACACACACACACACACACACACACACACACACACACACACACACACACACACACACACACACACACACACACACACACACACACACACACACACACACACACACACGCACACACGCGCACAAACACACAGTCTCAGTTAGACGCTCACGCACATACACACACTGACACACAGAAGCTCGCAGCTTCTCAGTGGTCTCGCTGGTGTTATTTCTCACTTATACGGAGCTCTGTGGCATCGTGTGACTGGTAGCTGTTGTTGGTGTTTCTGTTGGCGCTGTGGAGGTAAAATAGGAAGCAGCCTGTGGATAGGCGCCTGACCCCCCTGGAGGTTCTTAACCCAGGAGGGCTGCAGCATGTATGACCACCACCACCTGGACAACACGCTGGTCAACAGCCCACTCTAAGGTCAGTTACTGTCCATCGCAAGCAACTCCATCAACCCGTCTGTTGTCTTGTGTTCTCAAACCGCTCTTTTGTTATGTCTCAATGGCGTTAAGCTGTGTACACGAATTTGACTACTTGTTGCTGCATAGAAAATTGACCCTTGTAGTTAATGCTTTACTCTCTCTGTTTACATCAGATCTGTGATAAGGATTTAAACGGGTCGACTTTGAGTTTCCGTACAGATGTTGTTTCAGAGTGGAGGTGGAGATACGGTATGTCTTATGTCGACGTGGTCGCACCTGTTGATCTAGCTGTCGACGGCGGAGGTAGAATAGCTCTGAGTCATTCTGGGTCCTCCCTGTGGTCAGACGCTGAATGGAGGGACTGCCTCACTGTCATACAGGGCAGTACTAACACAACAATGATTTTTTTATTTCCTGTGAAGAGGAGAGGGAGAAGAGTGATGGACAGCAGGAGAGAATGAGAGGAATGCCAGGGATTTTTCTCCAATATTTCAAAATGTATCTTTTGAAATTCATACATTTTTCAATGACATCAAAGCATGTTAATGTTTGTGTAAGTTTATTTGAATCCAACCACACTGCTATGAGATAAGGTTGTGTGTGTGTGTGCGTGTGCATGTGTGTGTGTGTGTGTGTGTGTGTGTGTGTGTGTGTGTGTGTGTGTGTGTGTGTGTGTGTGTGTGTGTGTGTGTGTGTGTGTGTGTGTGTGTGTGTGTGTGTGTGTGTGTGCGGGCGCCTTATCAGCTTTACTGTGTGGGAGGTGAGGGAGTTTTTCTTTAGCTTTGGACTGAATCTGCAAAGGTTCCCCTCAGAGAGCATCAGAATCAGCCTAAATGAATCCCTTGTCATGCCGCTGCTGTGGGACGGAAGCCTGACCGGTACATCGGCGCTGATTTGATTTGGCCTCTTTACTCCTTGTGGCTCCAGCTGATGGGATTAGCTGCCACGTGTGGATTACCAAATCAAATCAAATCAAAGTGTATTTGTCACATCCACATGGTTAGCAGATGTTAACGCGAGTGTAGCTTGTGCTTCTAGTTCCGACAATGCAGTAATAACCAACGAGTAATCTAACCTAACAATTCCACAACTGCCATGTTGTTTTGCGGGAACACTGCCCCCGAGAGTGTATTTGTCAAGCAAACCAACACTGTGCTACAGCTGGGAGCAGTCCTATTTTCTTCCTGATAAACGTTGATATCTAGCGGTCCATCAACGATATTCTCTGCATCCCATTTCACACTTTACAATTGCTTTGGTCTCAGGGTTAGGTTTTATTCCGGAAACTTTGTCGAAGTGAGCAACTGGTCGGCCTGGGGCGTTTCAGGACTTTCCAGGGTGAAACATCTCACCTGTCGCCCCTGCATGTTGGATTTCCATGGAAAACCTCAGTTCTTTCAGTGTGTTAGTGTTATCTCTACCCTTGTTAATCTATATCAATACATGTAAGGGCTAAATTGCAAAGTGGCATTGTCACAAAATGCGGTCGCTTCACCGGACAAATCTGCTCTTATTCTCCACAGAAGTCTGTTGTGCTTAAAAAAAAAAAAAATTTTTTTTTTTCAAATCCCATTAATTCTACTCGATTTTAACCTGCAGTGTATCCCAGACTGTCCAACCACCCCCTCCACACTTAAGTCAATGCCTGGAGTAGTGTATCTTTCGTCCATATGGAGTGATTGATTGACATTGAACAAAGCAGCAGTGCTGAACACTCCGCTTCACTCTGCTCCAGCCCTCTGTTAGAGTGTGTTTTCTTGTGGAACTTTGAGTAGGTGACGAGCGACAGTTTCCCCGGCTCTCCCCAGAGAGAGTATCCCAATGTAACCTGTCTTCCCTGTGTGGACTCAGTTTCCATGGCGACAGTTTGGCGTAGCGAGACGGTGGAGAGTTGGCAGGGTTCAGTCGGGGCAGACGGGCGTGTGGACGCCACTCAACTCTCGCGTTGAGTGGCGGGGAGGACTGGCGGGCGGCGGGTGGCGGGCGGCGGGGGCAGTGACGGTGGCGGCAGGAACAGCTGGGCTAAGCGGAGTTGTCACATCAAAGCAGCTCATTTAGAACATTTGGAGAAGACTTAGGGGAACTCCCACGCGCTCCACACTGAATGAAGCAGGGCTGCTCAGCTCTGCTACATACAAGGAAACAAATTAGACTCTCACACCAACACACGCACAAAGATACACACACCACCTCCTGCGGCCATATCAACAGTGTCCCTCTCAGTTTAGGATGGATGGTGACCAGCTCTGTCCATCGCTGGGGGAGTGAGATAGAGACATAGCTGCCTGAGGGGTGTGTGTGTGTGTTTCCGTGCTTCCCTGCGTTCTTTCATTCATATATGCATGTGCGTGCGTGTGCGTGTGCGTGTGTGTGTGTGTGTGTACGTGCACTAGTAAATAGGACATTGCGGAACAGCCCTCAGGGGTGTGAGGGAGGCGGTTCATGAGAATAGTATAAACCATATCTCCATATTTAATCCTCAGAGAGGGAGAGATGAAAGGTATCCTGCTGGGAGTGTGTACAGCATGTGTGTTGGTACAGCTATGCCGCACTGCCTCTGAACTGCACTGTTCGCACAATGCATGCCATATTTTTAGAGCACTTGTGGGAGTTCATGTGCTTCTTGAATGAGACCAGTCAATTGGATCGTTTCTCGCCACATGACCAGCAACGTATGTATTACGTGTAGCAACTACGACACCCTTGAGCTGGAGGTGTTGAGCCAGAGTTTTGACGTTTCACTGGGTTGGGGTTTGATTTCCCGAAGTTCTGTTGGCCTCAGAGACTCCAGGCTCGATTCAGTCAATTCTGCATTGTTGCGTTTGCAAGCCGACCTCCAAAGGATTACAGCAGCCGTACTCGACCGGCGGACCGAGGTCCGGACCCGGACCCAGAACGGGGTCAATACAGCCCACGGGTCCTGACTAATATAAAATAGGAACTCAGTCGGACTTCGACCCCTGGTATCGATATGGGCCCGATAAGCCCGATAAGCCCGATATGGGCCCGATAAGCCCGATATGGGCCCGATAAGCCCAATAGGGGCTCCGATATGGTAAATGAGCTTAAACACTGCAACATTTTCTCTCTGCCCGATGGCAAAATATGTCAAATTGCAGGAAAGTTGCTTTAAAACTTCAAAAAGTGTCTCTCTGCCAACAAGAGGAGTGTGACCAGTATGAGCAGTTTGGAGCGGTATGGGTTGTAAGGTGGGGGGTTTGTTACTTTGACAATAAATTACAATATCCATTCGGACCTTGCCACCAAGGAAATTTGTGTGACGGGACCTTTTCAAATGGTACTTGAGTACCCCTGATTACAATGTTGCACAGGCGAGATAAACATTCTCTGTCTATTTCCACAGTAATCACTCAATCTGTGTCTGGTGTTTACTTGTTTGTGGGTATCAAAGCTGACTGACTGCTTAGTCCTAACAACTCTTGACAGCTAGGCCTGACAGACTGTCCACATGTCACTCTGAGATGTTCACACTTCACTCAATCTCTCTTTCTCTCTGCTACCTCCCTTTGTCTCCCTCCTCTCTCCCCTCCTCCCCCTTTCTCTCTGTGTAGGTGATAGGTCGTTCAGGGCTAGGGTGTCAGTGATCTGACAGTGATGTCGTGTCGAGGCCCTCCCCTCACTCTGCGGCCCTCGTTTCCCCGTGAGTCCCATGTAACCTAGCCGCCCCCGCCCGCCGCCGCTGGCGCCCACCCATGAATCCCAGCCCCGACCGCGGCAAAGAGTGCCTCCCCCCCAAGAAGAGGGAATCCCGGCAGGGCTCGGTTGACCAGCGCCCCCTCTTGGACGAGTTCAAACCGCCCGCCTCGCCCCTCAGGACCCGGCCCGCCTCGCCCCTCAGGACCCGGCCCGCCGGCAGCTCAGGGAGAGATGAGGGGTGCAGGGAGAGCAGCGACGAGGCTCTGACGAACCCCCACAGTCTGCTACCCTCTCCCCCACCTCCCCTCCCAACCCCTGGTATCCCCCTCCCCCTGCCATGGCACCTGCCTTACACCCCCTCTGTCCCTCTTCCCTTCCTCCCAGGCCAGGTAGGAGAGAGGAGGGGGTCAGGCTCACCCTCCTGGAGGGATGATCTTCTCCCTTCCCCACTCCCCCATCACTCCAGGTGGCTCCGAGGTGAAATCCCCCTTCCCCTTCCACCCTGCTCATCCTCTTCCTCCTTCAAGAGCCCCTTCCCTGCTGACTCCAGAGAGATGTGGTCCTATTTCAACACAGAACGAAGGGACTATAGCTCCTCTCTCTTTTCCCCCTCCCACTTGTTCAGCCAGCCCCCCCTCTACCGTCCTGACACCTCCGTGACGGAAGGCAGACACAGATACCTGGGCAAGAGGCCCAACGGGCTGGACGGCCCGGGCAGCAGGACTGCCTCTGCCTCCAGGGTGGCGCCCCCCTCAGGAGAGTACGGGAACGAACCCAGCGGCAGGGCCAGGCTGGGCGGCAGCCTCCACGGTTCCCATGCCAACGGGCGGCGGAGACACCAGGAGGATCCCATGGGGCGTTCTCAGACGGTTGCGGTTTTCCAAGACTCCCGAGCGCCACCTCCGGAGGGCCCTGACTCACATTCCTCTCTGCAGGACAGGGACCCCCGTGGGATGCCAAAGCCTGGGACCCTCACCCTGATCCCTAGCAGGCCCCAGCCCCATCGGGCAGACCCCCGGGCAGGGAGAGGGGAGCTCCTGGACCCCATGGGGAACTCTCCGGCTAAGGCCCAGATCTACTACTCCCTGGGATCGATGTACTCTACCCTACAGCCCAGCCACCTCAGCCCCCAGGCTCAGCCCTTCCCCCTGTACAGCCCCTCAGGCAGCCCTCAGTACGGCCTGCACACCATGAGGAACTCGCAGCACTCGCCCCAGGGGCAGCCCAACAGCCACGTCACGGAGAGCGACAGAGAGCGGGAACGAGAGCGAGACAGAGAACGAGACAGACGACGAGAACAAGACAGAGAGAGAAAACGTGAACAAGACAGAGACAACCGGGAGAGAGACAGTGAACGAGACAGAGACAAAGACAGCAGAGACCTTTCCCCTGGGCGGCAGTACTCACGTCCCCACGCCTCCCCCCTTGTTCCCCTCTCGGCCACCTCACCCCCTGCCTCCCACCAGCACCACAACCCCCCAGCACTCCTACCTCATTTTGCCAAGGGATCTCTGATTGAGCTGGTGGGGGGCCGTCTAAAGCGCGTGGAGGAGCTGAGGACGGAGGACTTCCTAAGGAGTGCCAACACCTCCCCGGAGTTCCACCTGAGCACCTGCACCATTCTGCTCATCGCCCCCGGCGACACACACGGCTTCAACCACCTGCAGGTCCTCCTCACAGACCGCAACACTCAGGTCAGTGGCTCATCTATCTTCTAGATTTCTATTCTCTATCTGAGTCACTTCTAGACAATATATTATAATAAAGGCACGGGTCATTCACTACATAAGCAAACGTTTGCAATCCTATGCAATCACTCAAACATGTTAACATATGACAAATTTGCTTACAACACGGATTTTCCAAATCGTAATTTAAAAATCACCTCCTTAGTAAAAAGGGTGTATATCCCCAGCACTGTTGTGAATATGTTGTTGTTGTTCTGTGTGTGTAGGAGTTACTAACAGTTCTGGTGGAGTACCCGTTCTTCGTACGGGACCGCGGCTGGTCTTCCTGCTGTCCACAGAGAACCTCCCAGCTCTACGGCCTATCCTGCCGTCAACTCAGCGAAGGAGACATCTGCCTGGCCCTCACCCCCTCACACACACCTCGCACACACACACACTCACACACACGCACAGCCCTCCGGGGGGGCCACCGCACACACACTCGGGCCAGGGCCGGCACCAGCTCACACAGGGAAGATATGCCCCCTCCTCCCCCTCCTCCTCCTCTTTCTCATCCCTACCCTGCTCTCGCCCCTCCTCCTCTTCCTCTGCCCCCTGCAGACCCTCCCACCCAGGAGCAGCCACGCTCACGCAAGAGGCGATGGTCCGCCCCCGACCTCCTACCCCCTACTGGAACTACCGAAGCTACCGGGACTGACAAGACCACCAATTTACCTCACGGCTCCAAGCATAGGAAGCGGCAGTAGAGCTCACACACACACACACACACACACACACACACACACACACACACACACACACACACACACACACACACACACACACACACACACACACACACACACACACACACACACGCAAGCACAAACACACCCTCCTTGTCTCTAGAGCACCCACATGGCCACAGAGTAGAGAGACCACAAGGCAGGGTTGCAGGGAAGGACAGAGAAATGCAACTTTACTTGTGTCCACACTGCTGCCCAGAGTATGAGCCTATACCCCTCATTCTTCGTCCCTCTTTCCCCTCTCTCCGCTTAGCACACCTCTGACAGGGGTAGCTGTCTGAGGACTCCCAGAGAGCTCCACGGTGACAGAATGAGACGTTTAGTGAGACACTGTTTTTGTAATGGTTGTCCCACACGTCTACTCACTGACAGTGTTCTCTGCAGGGTATCGGTTTTCAATCAGGGTTATGGAAGCAAGCTCTATTGAAGATGTCTATCGCAGAGAGAGAGATATATATATATATATATATGAATAATATGACTATATATTACATTACAGATGTTCTATAAATATGCTAAACCGATTTAATGCAACCTCTCTGATTGTCACTTTCGTAATGCGTTCTCAGTTTTAGATTTTCTCGCTTTTTCTGATACGAAGTTTGACTGTCAGTCAGTCAGTCAGTCCGTCGGTCAGTGGGTCTGGGCAGGCAAGGTAAACGAATGTATCAGCAACTCTTTGCCTTTTTACTATTCTCGTTACCGGGGGGGGGGGGGGGGGGGGGGGTCATGTTAATCTCTTGTTCGCCAAGGTATTGCCCTCCAATATGTTCTTAACATTATCTCAGCGAAAGGAGAAACACTAATGAAAATTGCGTAACAGACAATCCTCTCCCACACAGGTGGGTCAGTGTCACTTCGCCTTGACCCCGAGAGTGTTTTTCCATTTAAAAAAAAAAGAAAGAAAACAAAGATGGAATGGCGGGAGAGTAATGGTGCTAATAACAGGTTGGAACATGATGCTTTGTGAACACACACTTGACCCCTCTGTACTGTACTCTGTACCCCTTCTGTTCCTCTTTCTTTCTCCATGTACTGTATATGTTTGAGCGCAGGGAAAAACGATTGAAAGTATTTTAAAACTCAGATACGGGTATCTTTTCTGATTCAGCACACTCTTTCACTTTAGTTTTTTTTTTCAACTTTTTTTTTGTTTTGTTTTGTTTTTTTCAAAAACAAAAACCTGACCTGTTTTTTTTTTTCTTTGTAAATGTTCTAGCTATAAAAAAAAATTGTATATTTTTGAAATTGTGAGTCTGTTATATGATGTTCGCTAGAAATTATAAAAATTAAAAAAAGCTTTATAAATTTATACTGAATGAGGTGACTTCATACCACATACATGCATGATCGAAAGTGTTGTACACACAGCCAATGTACTATCTAAGTTTTAGGGGACATATGTCATAGGAAAAAAAGTAATGTCCAATACTCCCATACGATGACATTTAATAATAATGGCATCTTTCCTGACAAAGACCGATGGTGGCTGAAACGTTGCCATTAAACTATGGGAGCATTCAAGCAGTATACACTTATACTACTATTTTTAATTCATGGCACAAGATAAAAAGTTTCTTATTTCAATCATTTTTAGTGGTTTAAAGATTTGTAATGATTAACCTGATCTATAGGCAGGTCTATAAGTCTGTCACAGTTCCACACATCACACAATGGATATAAAACCATTGATATAGTTACTAGACTCTAGCTGCACATCAAATTAAATCACAAGTTGATTATGAGGTGAATGGAAGAATGAATTGCTGCCGTTTTTCACATTATATAAGATACTGTACAAACGTACTCTCCTCACACCATGTAAATGAGGAACATGTTGACGAAAGATATTAAACATACTGTATACTGGCAAAATGATGACATTATCTGTCGATTACATTGTCAAACTCAAAAATAAAACCAATATTTCAATTGCTGCATGTTAAGAAAACCATGAGTGTGTTAACACAGGCAGCCAAACGCAGATATTTTTGGGGGGCGTCTCGAGACTCGACTCACCCCTCATCATGGCTGGCTAGACTGGGACAGGAGGGTACCGGGGGGGGGGGGGGGGGTGTTCCTAAGGGGTTACTCAGAGATGGGTCCTGGTCTCATCAGTGCTGGGAGAGGGTTGGGACTGACCCTTTTAACCCTCCCCCTTGGTGACGTGTGTGTGAAGGCGTGGTCTCTCTTATGGCCCCAACCTCTGGCACCTCTGCAGTAGGTTGACAGCAAACAGGGGCACTACCTGCACACCAACACACACACACACACACACAGACAGGAAGACATTGTCACTGACTATGACTACAAGGACCTCTGCTGGTAGCTACTGCAGAATACATGCAGTTTACTGCTCAAAATGGGAGGGAAAGACCTGGATTGATGGAATGAAAAACTTTCTTCATATTAATACTATATAACAATATAATAACATTGTACAGACTAAAAACATAGTTATAAAATCAACATACTGTAAATATGGGCCCACTAAACTAGGCAATGGGTCAGTTGCTGTAGCACAGGAAATCCCTAATCCACAGCGACCCCTGACCCCATTACATTAGTCACCTGTGCAATGATCAGCTTCCTTGTTTTCAGGGGGCTGGCATCGGGAAACTCCTCGCCAAAGCAGAGGTCAATCTCGTAGCGCGGTTTGGGTCCCGCCCCTTTGCGAAAGTCCTGGAGCTCTGTGGAGAGAGAGAACGGGAGGGGTGGAGAGAGAGAAGGGGATGGAAAGACAGAAGGGGGAGGATGGAGAGAGAGAGAATTAAAAGGTCATGGAGAGACAGAAGGGGAAGGATGGAGAGAGAACAAGAGAGGGATTGATAGGGAGCCAGGGTCACTGTCTCACCATATCACATCTGTTTGCTACACAGAAGTTGTATTAGTGACGTCCCTACCGTTCAGAAAAATAGGTGTATTCAGCAGCTTGCAGGTCCTCTCTCTGTTCAGCTTGTTGGGCCTGTCTGTGTGCTGGGCCAGAGGGCCACTCCAGTACACCCTGCCCTGGCAGAACCTCTTGATAAACACCCCATCTGGAGCCACCCACACTAGGACACCCCTCTCCAAGTGGGGCAGCAGGCGGCCCATGGCCTCAGCGATACAGGGGGGCAGGTGGATGACCCCTGGAGGGGGGAAGGGGACCTGTTGGGCTGTGCAGGGGCCATAGATCCTCTCGTTCCCCAGGGGCACCTGACCATGTAGAATGAAACAGCCATCTGGGGTGCTGGTGGTCACATCCACTACTAGCTGGTCCTGGTAGAACAGACACACCCGCACACGGAAGTCTGGACAAACGCAAACACAGACACAAGCAATGCAAACACACACATGCTAATTAAAGGTCCAAATGCAGCCCTTTTTAATCTCAATATCAAATCATTTCTGGGTAACAATTAAGTACCTTACCGTGATCGATTTCAATTAAAATTGAAAAACTGAACAAAAATTGATTCTTATGAAAGAGAAATTCTCAAGCAAGAAATTTGCCAAAACTAACTGTGAGGTATGGAACTCTCTTTCTCATTGGTGTATTAACTCATTTATCACCTGGTGATGTCACCAGACAGGACAAAACTCCATCCCACCAAAACAGACAGAAATTTCAGGCAGTCTTTTCAAACAGCTCTTTCACTTAAAGGATATTTTCATAATTTTCACAATATTATTGCAACCTCACAGTGTGGAAAAATACCAGTACCAGTCAAAAGTTGGACACACCTACTCATTATTTATTTTGACTATTTTCTGCATTGTAGAATAATAGTGAAGACATCAAAACTATGACTGACATAACACACATGGAGTCATGTAGTAACTAAAAAAGTGTTAAACAAACCAAAATACATTTGAGATTTGAGATTCTTCAAAGTAGCCACCCTTTGCCATGATGACAGCTTTGGACACTCTCGGCATTCTCTCAACCAGCTTCATTAAATGCATTTCAATTAACAGGTGTGCCATGTTAAAAGGTTAAAAGGTGATTTGTGGAATTTCTTTCCTTCTTAATGCGATGGAACCAATCAGTTGTGTTGTGACAAGGTAGGGGTGGAATACAGAAGATGCCCTATTTGGTACAAGACCAAGTCCACATTATGGCAAGAACCACTCAAAAAAGCAAAGAGAAACGACAGTCCATCATTACTTTAAGACATGAATGTCACGCCCTGATCTGTTTCATCTGTCCTTGCGAATGTCTCCACCCCCCTCCAGATGTCGCCCATCTTCCCCATTATCACCTGTGTATTTATACCTCTGTTCTCTGTTTGTCCGCTGCCAGTTTGTCTTGTTTGTCAAGTCAACCAGCGTTTTTCTCGGCTCCTGCTTTTCCCAAGTCTCTCTTTTTCTCGCCCTCCTGGTTTTGACCCTTGCCTGTCCTGACTCTGAGCCCGCCTGCCTGACCACTCTGCCTGCCCCTGAGACTGCCTGCCGACCTGTACCTTTCCTCCACTACTCTGGATTATTGACCCCTGCCTGCCTTGACCTGCCGTTTGCCTGCCCCTGTTGCTGTAATAAACATTACTACTTCAACATAGTCTGCACTTGGGTGTTACCTGAAACGTTATAATGAAGGTCAGTCCATCTGGAACATTTCAAGAACTTTGAACGTTTCTTCAAGTGCAGTCGCAAAAACCATCAAGTGCTATGATGAAACTGGCTCTCCTGAGGACCGCCACAGGAAAGGAAGACCCAGAGTTACCTCAGCCTCAGAAAGTCCAGCCCAAAAAAATGCTTCACAGAGTTAAAGTAACAGACACATTTCAACATCAACTGTTCAGAGGTGACTGTGTGAATCAGGCCTTTGTGGTCGAATTGCTACAAAGAAACAATTACTGAAGGATAAAAATAAGATGAGACTTGCTTGGGCCGAGAAACACAAGCAATGGACATTAGACTGGTGTAAATCTGTCCTTTGGAGTCCATATTTGAGATTCTTGGTTCCAACCGGCCTGTCTTTATGAGACACAGAGTAGGTGAACGGATGACCTCTGCATGTGTGGTTTCCACCGTGAAGCATGGAGGAGGACGTTTGATGGCATTCTGCAGCGATACGCCATCCCATCTGGTTTGCTCTTAGTGGTACTATCAATTGCTTTTAAACAGGACAATGATCCAACACACCACCAGGCTGTGTAAGGGCTATTTGACCAAGAAGGAGTGATGCATCAGATTTATTTATTTTTTACTTTATTTAACTAGGCAAGTCAGTTACAAACAAATTCTTATTTTCAATGACAGCCTAGGAACAGCAGGTTAACTGCCTTGTTCAGGGGTACAACGACAGATTTTTACCTTGTCAGCTCGGGGATGTGATCTTGCAACCTACCGGTTACTAGTACAGCGCTCTAACCACTAGGCTACCTGCCACCCCGATGACCTGGCCTCCACAATCACTCGACCTCAACCCAACTGAGATGATTTGGGATGAGTTGGACCATACCACTGCTGGCTTGCTTCTGAGGCTAAGCAGGGTTGGTCCTGGTCAGTCCCTGGATGGGAGACCAGATGCTGCTGGAAGTGGTGTTGGAGGGCCAGTAGGAGGCACTCTTTCCTCTGGTCTAAAAAATATCCCAATGCCCCAGGGCAGTGATTGGGGACACTGCCCTGTGTAGGGTGCCGTCTTTCGGATGGGACGTTAAACGGGTGTCCTGACTCTCTGAGGTCATTAAAGATCCCATGGCACTTATCGTAAGAGTAGGGGTGTTAACCCCGGTGTCCTGGCTAAATTCCCAATCTGGCCCTCAAACCATCATGGTCACCTAATAATCCCCAGTTTACAATTGGCTCATTCATCCCCCTCCTCTCCCCTGTAACTATTCCCCAGGTCGTTGCTGCAAATGAGAACGTGTTCTCAGTCAACTTACCTGGTAAAATAACGGTAAAATAAAAAAATACAAAAAAATAGAGTGAAGGAAAAACAGCCAACAAGTACTAAGCATATGTGGAAACTCCTTCAAGACTGTTGTAAAAGCATTCCAGATGAAGCTGGTTGAGAGAACGCCAAGAGTTTGCAAATTAATCAAGCATTAACCCACTCAAATGTGAATAACTCTGCAGTGTATTGTCTCACCAGAGATCTGTGGTGTGGGGCTGAATATGGAGAAGGGAGCACAGCTGTCCATCTGGAGAGTCCCTGTGTTGGAAGAGTAGTATACATGGTCCAAACCCCCTTGACAGGAGAGAACACAAACACATATCATATCTAATTCAACATTGTTCAGTGATTCAGCTACCAGTCACACGTACATGGAGGCTGATACTGACCACTGTGGCTGACTCTTCCATCCCTTTCCTCTGATTCCCTATCGCAGCCAAACTGAGGGAAAACACATATTCACAGCCAATCATCTGACTTGTTAAGGAACATTCAGTGCAAGTGTGCAAACTTCATCCCTACGTGATGTAAAGTTATTGCAAAAGGTGTCCTCTAGATGGCAGCAACTACGCACCTGTCATACAGCATTGAAAACAAAACCGCTGTGTTACCTGTGGATGGTGTGTGATGGTGTTCCTCAGGTGAGCACTGGAGCTCCTGGTCTGGATTATCACCTGACTCTCAGTTTCTGGAGATTCTGAGAGAGCGTGAAGTAGGGTTTGATAGTAATTACTCGCACTTTAAACCCATAAAGGGCTCTGAGCTCTCTAGACTCGTGCTTCATGAGAAGACTACAAATGGAGGCTACTGGTACCTGAGTATCTGCCTGTCTCTGTCACTACCTGGATACGGTAGGCCTTGTAGGGCTCGGAGACGTCCAGCTGGCTGCGCTCTGGGACCTCCTGGAAGTCTGTGCTCTTGTTGAGGGCACAGCGGAGACGAGTCTTCCAGGAAGTGGGGTCTGCCTTGTCCCTCCCCTCTCTGTACTTCCCCTTATACACTGCCCATGCCTGGTAGATGGAAACACACCACATAAAGGTATGCACGCACGCACGCACACGCACGCATGCACGCACACACACACACACACACACACACACACACACACACACACACACACAATATGAATAAGCATTTGAGTGCATTCCAAAATGCTATATATCCATTTTCAGAAATGTTGGTAAATCAGCCTTTATTGTTTAAATATGATTTTTTTTCACTATCTAATCAAGGCATGGCAATGACAGACGTATTTGGTTCAGAGGGGTTGGTTGAAATGCGGAGGACTAATTTCAGTTGAATGCATTTAGTTGACTAGGTATCCCCTTTCCTTTTTAAAATCACTTGATGGTTTCATTTCAGCATTTGCAAAATCCTATATATCTGCCTCACTCTCAGAGGAATAAGCAGTGGTGCAGATTTAACAAATTATACATTGTGACATCAAGATTTAGAAAATGTATTACGAAAATAATTCAATACAGTACTATGAGATCTACATGATGTAAAACATTTACATTTGACATTTTAATCATTTATCCAGAGTGACTCATGCAAGTGCGTTCATTTATCTTAAGATAGCTACAGTAGGTGAAGACCACCAAATATCACAGTCAAATATAAATATACAGAATATGAACATTCCATTCCAGCAACAAACAAACAAAAAAACATTTTTGTACACATCTAAACTCTAAATCTGAGAACAGTATTCATCTAATCATCTAAATCTGAGAACAGTATTTTACACACACATGAAGGTAACCATAAGCAAATAAACTCTTCACATGCACTGTTATTTACATGGGCATCCAAATCAATGCATTAATTTGGTCTATATCAATAACATTGATCAATCTACATTGATCTGGACATTTTGCCACATCACAGCACAAGTTTGATTTTGCATGGATCTTCTGGGGGGTCTCTATTCGATGATGTCGTACAAATAATGTATAAAATAAGTTAAGAGTTACGTTCTTGATCCCCCTTTGCACATGTACCTAGACAAGCATGCCAAAACATAACTGTAATCAAGATAAGCAAACTTAGGCATGCCACCAACAAATGCTGACACAATACATCCCGACACTACACAAGTGTGTCGGACCAAATTATGAACAACAAGCATTGTACTTTTTGAATACCATAAAGTGAATGTGGAAGAGGTGAAAAAAGGAAGTATTGTCTATCAACAATGACAAGCCACCAACTGACAATCTAGATGGAATAATATTGAGGATATTAGCGGACAATATTGCCACATCTTCAATTTAAGCCTCCTAGAAAGTGTGTGCCGTCAGGCCTGGAGGGAAGCAAAAGTCATTCCGCTACCCAAGAATAGTAAAGCCTCCTTTACTGGCTCAAATAGCTGAACAATCTGCCTGTTACCAACCCTTAGTAAACTTCTGGGAAAAATGGTGTTTGACCAGATACAATGCTATTTTACAGTAAACAAAGTCTGATAACAGACTTTCAGCACACTTACAGGAAAGGACACTCAACAAGCACAGCACTTACATTAATGACTGATTCTTGGCTGAGATAAATTGAATACAAAAAGATTGTGGGTGCTGTTTTGTTAGACTTCAGTGCAGCTTTTGACATTATTGATCATAGTCTGTTGCTGGAAAAACGTAGGTGTTATGGCTTTACACACCCTGCGATATAGTGGGTAAAGAATTACTTGTCTAACAGAACACAGATGGTATTCTTTAATGGAAGCCTCTCCAACGTAATCCAGGTAGGATCAGGAATTCCCCAGGGTAACTGTTTAGACCCCTTACTTTTTCAATCTTTACTAATTACATGCCACTGGCTTTGAGTTTAGGAATTGGTGGGAAGGAATATGTTATTCCTAAATATTTCTAAAACTAAAAACATTGTATTTGGGATAAATCCTTCACTAAACCCTAAACCTCAACTACATCTCGTAATGAATCAAGTGGAAATTGAGCAAGTTGAGGTGACTTAACTGCTTGGAGTAACCATGGATTCGGGGTGGAAGATAGCCTAGTGGTTAGAGTGTTGGACTAGTAACTGTGAATGTTGCAAGATCAAATCCCCGAGCTGAAAAGGTACAAATATGTTGTTCTACCCCTGAACAATTAACCTGCTGTTCCTAGGCTGTCATTGAAAATAAGAATTTCTTCTTAACTGACTTGCCTAGTTAAATAATGGTACATTGTAAACTGTCTTTGTCAAAATGTATTGATACAACAGTAGCTAAGATGGGGAGAAGTCTGTCCATAATAAAGAGCTGCTCTGCCTTCTTAACAAGGCAGGTCCTACAGGCCCTAGTTTTGTCACACCTTGACTACTGTTCAGTCGTGTGGTCTGGTGCCATAAAGAGGGACTTTGAAAAATGCCCCCTGGCTCAGAACAGGGCAGCACGGCTGGCCCTTAAAAATACACGGAGAGCTAACATTAATGACATGCATGTCAATCTCTCAAAGCTCAAAGTGGAAGAGAGATTGACTTCATCACTACTTGTTTTGTAAGAAGTGTTGACAAGCTGAATGTTCCCGAGCTACTAGGGCACCCATGCATAACCCACCAGACCCCAGGAAGAGTAGCTGCTGAGGCAGCAGCTAATGGGGATCCCTAATAAATACAAAATACAAAATAGGCTAGAAACAATAAACATTCTAACCTTGAAAAGTGCTGCATCGTCATTCAAATTATAGTCCTGCTTTGCCGCGTGTTTCCATGGGATCTTGAACATGGTTTTGTTCTGGTTCTCCCAGGTGAGTCCTGCGTACTTTCCGCTGTCTACCTGCGCTATCAGCCACTCTCTCAGATGCATGTTCGTGCCTGCCTTCTCCATCTTGAAAATACGTTTTAAATGAATACTTCCCACAAAAAATATTCAAAAGTACTGGAGATGTACAGACCACAAGTAGGCCTATTCACAATCACATGATCCCTTTTTGTACACTACTGTAGACTAACAGGCACAAACAAAATGCATTTGTTTCAAGAAGGCGATATCAATCTTTCAACTATTTATTTTAGTTAAATTATAGCTAAACGTGCCCATGAAAGTAATCACCACGCAATGTTGGAGTGGCTGGATGCCTTTCAAGCCGAAAATGAAAGTAAGTGGGCTAATGTTAGAATACTTTCAGTTTCCGACTCCATTTGTAGGCCTACATGCCATAGGCTCGGGTAGCTCTCAGAGTGCAGGGAGGTGTGAAGTTACAGTGAAAAGAAAGCGAGGTGTGAAGTAAAAAAAAACGACAACAAATCCATTGCTGGCACTTGCAAAACAAACGATTTGACGAGGAGATGTCTCATAGAATGTTATGCAGTGCTGTCCGTTATTGCATGCGGTGATAACCTATGTCTGAAACAACTGATATCAATAAATGTTTCAAGTTTTATTAGTCGTATGTACAGGAGACAAATGGTATACACATCATCTAACTAAATGCTCGTTTGCAGGTTCCTTCTTGACGATGCAACAACCGTGAGAAATAGTAAAAAAACGAAGAATACGAACATATACTAAATGGCCCAGTAGAATAGAATAAATATTTTAGCATAAGTATTACAGGAAGGCACAATTGAGGAAGTGTATAAATTGAGCAGGGTAAGAGTCTGGTAGCAGCAGTTGTGATGTGTACCAGTAGCGGTGTGTGAATAAAATCACATATTACAACCTACTGTACAGTACGTTGTGATAATTGCATTGCTTTTCTCTATAACCCATTCGTTCTCTTCCTGTTGTCACGGGCCTTAATGTATATCACAGCGGCGTACGAACAAATGAGTTATAGAGCAAACGATGCAATTATCACAACATATTGTAGGTTGTAATATATGTTATCTTTTTACTGGCTTGGAATCCTTAGTGATTTGACCCACGCGCCACTGCTGAAGTTATGTATTATTAGTTATTAGTTAGGCGTAGCCATCAGAGCAGTTTCTCATTCCTCGTGACTGAGTAGCCTCGGCTTTCCCTTTCCCTTCGTCATGCGGTGGATGCACCACAGTCATCCTCTCTCGGGATGACTGGCGAGATAATGTTTTCACGAAAAGGGGTTGCGGAACTCTCCGAGTCACAATACATACATCACGGATATGATTGTAGCCCGTTAAAAAGACATAGTGAAATGACATTAAAAGAGAGAGGAGGTATTTATCGAATGACTGTGCATCGATTTATGAAATACTTATCGATATTCACTGCAGTGAACGACCCATAGCTTGGTCGAAAGTAACTGAAAACGTTGAAATACGTTTTTAGTAGTTAAAGGCTGTCCTGTGAGAAATTAGGCCTCTCTATCCTCGCCCA
The DNA here is from genome assembly GCF_029448725.1 of Salvelinus fontinalis. Taxonomy (NCBI): domain Eukaryota; kingdom Metazoa; phylum Chordata; class Actinopteri; order Salmoniformes; family Salmonidae; genus Salvelinus; species Salvelinus fontinalis. The sequence continues at coordinate 46,299,534 of NC_074695.1, forward strand.
GTCTGTGTGGAGAGGTGCTGAGATGAGAGGAGTGGAGAGTTTGACAGAAGAAGCCACTCAGATTGGATTGAGGGGAACCCCCTACCCCCTCAAATGGATGTGCATTATAAACTAGGTGGTTCGACCAGTGAATGCTGATTGGCTGACAGCCGTGGTATATCACGGGTATGACAAAACATGTATTTTTACTGCTCTAACTATGTTGGTAACCAGTTTATAATAGCAATAAGGCACCTCGGAGGTTTGTAGTATATGGCTAATATACCACAGCTAAGGGCTGTATCCAGGTACTCCAAGTTGCGTCGATAAGAACAGCCCTTAGCTGTGGTATATTGGCTATATACCACACCTCCTCGTGCATTATTGCTGAAGTAGCCCCCTGATCACCACATCTGTCATGTTGTTTCACATTCACAGCCTGGAAATACACACTTCCTTTAAAACGTTAAGAGGGGTGGGTGTGTGTGTGTGAATGGGTGTGTACACGTGTTTCTCTGTCGGCTACAGGTTTAGTTTCCTGTTCTTAACCACCGCGGTAACAATGAGGATTCATTTAGCCTCTGATGCAAAGAAATACAATCAGACAAAATCACAACAAATTAACAAGTAGAATATATATTTGATTTGATCTACAGTGAATTCATTCTTGTTGACAAATAGATACGGAGTGCGTTCCAGCGACATTAAAATGGCCCTTTACTCTTTTGTCTTTGACTGTCTCAGTATTCACATTCCTTAGACTCTTAGGAGGCTATCTCACCTTTATGTGAATCGTTGTGTTTCTACAGTATATTTAGCATTTTGTTTTAAAAAAATAAATAGAACAACACTTTTAAAGGTAAACACACACACACACACACAGTATAATGGCTTCTGACTGGCTAAGATCTAACTTGCCCACATACTGAAAGCTGATAACACAAATTCCATGTGAAAGTGAAAGTGTGAATTAAGAGGATTGTTATCTAAAGTCTCTCCGCCTCGTGCTCCTTTTAATACCAGCAATGAAAAAGAAGACGCATTACTTTCATTCAGACCAACTGGACGAAGTAGAGTCAGTTGGTCTCGTCTGAAATCTGGCTTGCCTGCTATTTACTTAAACTGCATCCTGTGTACTAATCGTACTACACACTATTTATAACGTACTCTTAAGTACAAACGAGTGCAGAAAGCAACACATTTGAACATACTAGGCTCGTCCATACTGAGAACGCGTAATCTAACGCGCAGTTGCGTTGGTTCCCACCATTGGTTCATTTTGGTACAGTGCCTTCCCTGATCATCAACTGTTGTCAAACGCACGGGAGTCTGGAAAGACGATTGATTCTCTTCCTCAGAAATGTGCAGCAAATTATACTAGTTGAAAATACTACATTTTCTAAATGTCACATACTGTAAAATGCTATATGTTTTCCTGCTATTTAGATCGCAAGTAGGGGTATTTGGACGCA
>NC_074695.1:46303484-46423738 GCF_029448725.1 Salvelinus fontinalis
AGTATGTGTGTGTGTTCCCGGTTGAACTCAATAAGCATGATTGTCTGCCCGGTCCTCATGTAGTTCCCGTCCAGGAGCTCAGCAAGGCACTCTGGGAAATGTAGTCCGTTCATGTGTATATTCAGGTGAATCTGGGGAAGAAAGTCTCGAGTCTCGATGAAAGTGACCTGCGTTGAGGGATATTTAGATGTGTGCGTGCGTGAGTGTGTGTGTGTGTGTGTGTGTTGAGAGGTTGGCTGCAGTCTAATGGCAGCCACAGGCTCTGACCACCATGTTGCGGTACTTCTTGAGGATGACGTTGGAGCTGTCGTCAAAGTAGAGCACCGAGATGGCGTGGAGCTGGGTGGGGGCACAGCAGGGCTTAGGAATGGTGTCGGGGTTTATTAGGTGGACCTGCACAGGGAGGGGGGACACGGATGGGGAGTAGAAAGGTGGGGGTTGGAGTGAGGGAGACAACATCAAGTGAAAAGAACTCAATGAAGATATGATAGCACGTCAATGCATTTGTCTTTGTGTGGATGCTCTCTGGTACATTGACCGCATGAATGACACAAATGATAATGGAAAGTAACGATTGTTCTTAGCTGCTCACTAGTGTCTGCACGATGGCATGGTTTGTGGCGTTCATATAGGAGTTGAGAGGGAATGCGCACTCTCCCTCACAGTAGTACGCTGCATAGCCTTCTGGAGCTATGATCCAGTCCTGAGAGAGGGAGGGAGGGAGAGAGAGAGAGAGAGAGAGAGAGAGAGAGAGGGCAGGGAAATAAAGGGAGAAAAAGAGAGAGACGGCAGATAAAGAGAGAAAGAGAGGCACACTGTTATCCTCCATGTGAGTGTGTAATCAGCATGCGATACTTTCCACGGTAGTCATGGTGGTAGTAACAACAAGCTTCCTGGTTCTAAACTCTGAACTAACTGTGCATTTTTTTTTTACCGTGGAGCCTTAGTAAGGCAATAAGTATGCACCTCTCCTTAGCATACCCTACTGTTTACCCAGCTGTTGAAGTGGACATCATGGACAACATTGAGCCCTGTAAATCACGTTGGATTTAGGTCTCTGCTAAGAAAAGACGTTAGGGAGGACAGGGAGAAAAATAGTAGTGAGAAAGAGATAAAGGCAAGAGAGTGAGAAGAAAAGGAGAGATAGTGAGGGAGGGGGGATGGAAGAAAAGGAGATATAGTGAGGTAGGGGGATGAAAGAAAAGGAGAGATAGTGAGGGAGGGGGGGTGAAAGAAAAGGAGAGATAGTGAGGGAGGGGGGGATGAAAGAAAAGGAGAGATAGTGAGGGAGGGGGGGGTGAAAGAAAAGGAGAGATAGTGAGGGAGGGGGGGATGAAAGAAAATGAGAGATAGTGAGGGAGGGGGCGTGAAAGAAAGGGAGAGATAGTGAGGGAGGGGGGGGATGAAAGAAAATGAGAGATAGTGAGGGAGGGGGGGTGAAAGAAAAGAAGAGATAGTGAGGGAGGGGTGGGGTGAAAGAAAAGGAGAGATAGTGAGGGAGGGGGGATGAAAGAAAATTAGAGATAGTGAGGGAGGGGGGGGTGAAAGAAAAGGAGAGATAGTGAGGGAGGGGGGATGAAAGAAAAGGAGAGATAGTGAGGGAGGGGGGATGAAAGAAAAGGAGAGATAGTGAGGGAGGGGGGTGAAAGAAAAGGGGAGATAGTGAGGGAGGGGGGATGAAAGAAAAGGAGAGTTAGTGAGGGAGGGGGGATGAAAGAAAAGGAGAGATAGTGAGGGAGGGGGGATGAAAGAAAAGGAGAGATAGTGAGGGAGGGGGGGGTGAAAGAAAAGGAGAGATAGTGAGGGAGGGGAGGTGAAAGAAAAGGAGAGATAGTGAGAGAGGGGGGGTGAAAGAAAAGGAGAGATAGTGAGGGAGGGGGGATGAAAGAAAAGGAGAGATAGTGAGGGAGGGGGGGATGAAAGAAAAGGAGAGATAGTGGGGGAGGGGGGATGAAAGAAAAGGAGAGGAAGCGAAGGGAGGGAAATAGAGGAATGTGTGGGGTGCCCTCGGTACCTGCCACCCCAGATCCCTGAAGCTGACGTAGAGCTCGTGTTTCTTACACGCCTGCTTCTGGTCAGCACTGCTGTTCTCTGGGGGGGTGGAGAGAGAGAAAGAGGGGTGTAAACATGGTCAACGTTATTGCACGGAAACATAGAACCTTACTCTACACGGAATCAGTCTATGTTTTATAGGCTTAAACCTTCAAGGTTTAGGGACCTTGACCCTGTGCCTTCTGTATCCTTTGCGGCTTCCGCGGCATAGCACACATGGGAGAGGGGACAAAAGATTGTAAAGTGGCTGTTCCACTGGATGTCATAAGGTGAATGCACCAATTTGTAAGTCGCTCTGGATAAGAGCGTCTGCTAAATGACTTAAATGTAAATGTAAATGTAAAAGAGCCTGCACCCATCTCTTTCACCACTCCGTTCTTTCCCCTCTCTTTTCCATTCTCTCCCTCCGTCCCTCCCTCCCTCTGGTAACCCTGTTGAACATACGTTTGTCCCAGATGTTCGGGTTGGGAATGATCATGAACGACTGGTTCTCATCAACTCTTAAAAAGAGACTTCCAAACAGGCCCATTTGGCCCATGTGTGCTGGGCTGGTCCAGCCCCCCCCCCCCCCCCCCCCCCCCCCCCCCCCTCACACACAGTGCAGATGTACTCTGCCACAAACACGGGTCCTGCCTTCGCTTCATGTCGGGTTCTTGGCCCTGTCTGTCCACTCCGTACGGCTCGTGTAAATAAACACGCCAGCTATTTGAAGCCCAGGCATTATGGTGTAACGTTTCAGAGCTCTGCATAAACAAAGCGCTCTCACACCTCACACCGTAAGGCCCCTATGAACTATGTACACTCTGTCACGGGAGGTTCAGAAAAAAGGCATTCTCGGAGTGGTTTGGAGGGGGGAAACGTGTGTGAGTTGTGTGTGTATGTGTGTGCGTGCGCGTGTGTGTGTGTGTGAGAGTTGTGTGTGTATGTGTGTGCGTGTTTGTTGGCCCTTGGAGATATGTGGAGAATTCTGGTAAGGAGGCTGTATTAGACAGCAATAGCTCTGGCCTCCATCTGTCTCTCATTTCACCTGGAGCCAGCCATCACTACACCAGAATCGACCAACATATCACAACTGCACTTCACTGCATTCCCTAAGCTTCCCTTACCCCTCATCCCCCAGTCCCTACCTGCAATGTTGGCCACTCGGAGTGCCTCCTGGCCCTTGTTGGCCCCTTTGGAGCGGTTGGGGTTGCGCTGTTTGGCGCCCCCTGGTGCTGAGCGGATGCTGCGCAGGTGCACCTCGGTGGCTTTGAAGAAGGCCACCATGAAGGGCTGTTTATTCTGAGGACCACTGCGGCCGATCAGCCCTGCCAACCGCGGGTTCACACTCACACCTGCAGGGAGAGACACAGTGGACAGAGGGTCAGAGACATTGCCTGTGTGTGTGTGTGTGTGTGTGTGTGTGTGTGTGTGTGTGTGTGTGTGTGTGTGTGTGTGTGTGTGTGTGTGTGTGTGTGTGTGTGTGTGTGTGTGTGTGTGTGTGTGTGTGTGTGTGTGTTTCACGTTTGAAGTAGTATTAGTCGTATGTACAGGATACACATGGTTTACACCGTCCAATGAAATGTTTACATGTATTATGTGTGTGTGTGTGACTGTGTGACTATGTGTGACTATGTGTGTGTGTGACTATGTGTGTGTGACTATGTGTGTGTGACTGTGTATCTAAAGTGTGTGTGGTCCACTCAGTCTCTAATGAGAACCATTTCTTCTGTCTGTGTAATCCCAAAATGGATGTTTTCCTAAATATGAGGTTTTCCTCCCGAAATTCCTTCCTAAATTCTCTCTCTCTCTCTCTCTCTCTCTCTCTCTCGTTCACTCCTAGTTTAGACCTTGGAAATGTCAAGAACCAAAGTAGTACCACACATCAAAGAGAAACACTCTCCCAATGGATCTGACTGTGTCTCGGGTGTGTGTGTGTGTTGTGTGTGTGTGTGTGCGTGCGTGCGTGCGTGCGTGCGTGCGTGCGTGCGTGCGATGTTCACTCAGAGGAATGTGCCTGTGATGATGGTGCCGAGGTAAACTCAGGTTGCCAGCAGCCCACGGCAACAGGACATCCCACGCGCCTGTCAGCACACGCCTGCCCATACTCCCTCCCAACACACGCACACACACAAAGACATACGCACACACAGTCCCTAACATGAGACTGTATCTGTTTCTCTCAACCTAACATCCTGCTATCATCACTGAGATAGCAGTCTCCCCAGAAACACTGTCATGCTGTGCTACTAATGATGCTGCTGCTGCTGTTGATGCTGCTGCTGCTGTTGTCGTATGTCGACGAGCTGCATCCTGCCATCCTGATATGTCCTCAGTCGCAATATATCCACTCTGCATGCTGTTTGTTTTTTAATCTCTTCTGAATGGCTCGTAATGACGATGAGGGTAGAGTGAATGATGTTAAGTCACGAAGGCCTGTATTCTCTATCGATGTGTTCTGCTTCTGTGCTGTGTGCTGGTGGAGCATGTGACATTGGTATGCACTGAGGTCATACTGTTCATGCGGTCCCGTGTCCTTAAATGAATCCAGACAAACAGAGAGGTGTAACGGGTTCACACACAAAAAGATGTCGCAGGAGGCTCACTTCGTTATTTAACGTTTTGAATCATTTGCACTGCTTCAGGGATAGCGTACACAGACGTTTCGGGAACCCTATCCCTGACGCAGTGAAAATAATACAAAAAAAAAAAACATTGAATAATGGAGTAAGCTTCCTGCAACATCTTTTTGGGGGACCTGATCCTAGATCAGTACTCAGACGCTATGGGCCCATGTGCCTATTGGGTTTGAACCCTCATACAGTTGTTGTGATTTAGAGAGCTCCCTCTGGGTGCTGGACCTGCTTCTAAGACACTCTACTCACCGTCAGTGCTCTCCAGAGCCAGCTGCAGGCCCAGGTTGTGTCCAGGGTTCAAGACCCATTGGTTACTGGTCACTGTCAAGTCAAACACCAGCCAGCCGTCCTCAGCCGCCCAGATGACCCTCGAGTCCAACAGAAACAGGTCTGACTCCCTGGAGGAGAAACACACACACGCATGAGTAAAAACACACAGACAATCACACAGGCAAACACACAGACAAAGGCACACACTCACACACAAGCCTGCATACTTAGAAAGGACGTGTGATTGTGTGAGGTGAAGCGAGTGAAGCATGGAACTGAGGAGACGAGCGATCGGGGCGATAGAGAAAGAGAGGGAGAAAGAGAGGGAGGGAGGGGTCCAGATGGTGAGGCCCAGGGGAACACTTCATTTCCTTAATTGACAATAATGGCTTTATAAACGACTGCATACTGAACACTGTCCATCACACACTGGAATTAAGGGGGAGCGCCAGAGAGAGGGAGAGGCAGAGAAAGAAACAGAGAATGAGGGAGAGAGAGAGAGAGGCAGAGAGAAAGAGAGAGAGAGAGAGAGGCAGTGAAAGAAAGAGAGAACGAGGGAGGGAGAGAGAGAGAGAGGCAGAGAGAAAGAGAGAGAGGCAGAGAGAGAGAGGCAGTGAAAGAAACAGAGAGTGAGGGAGAGAGAGAGAGGCAGAGAGAGACAGGGAGAGAGAAAGAGAGAGCAAGAAAGAGAGAGCTTGCGAGACAGAGAAAGAAACCGAGAACAAGGGAGAGCGAGAGAGTAAGAGAGAGAGAGAGAGAGAGAGAGAGAGAGGCAAAGAAAGAGAGGCAGAGAGAGAGAGAGAGAGAGAGGCAGAGAGAAAGAGAGAGAGAGGCAGAGAGAGACAGGGAGAGAGAAAGAGAGAGCAAGAAAGAGAGAGCGAGCGAGACAGAGAAAGAAACCGAGAACAAGGGAGAGCGAGAGAGTAAGAGAGAGAGAGAGGCAAAGAAAGAGAGGCAGAGAGAGAGAGAGAGAGAGAGAGAGAGAGAGAGAGAGAGAGAGAGAGAGAGAAAGAGAGAGAGAGAGAGAGACTCGTACATTTCCTCAGTGAAAACAATGTAGTGAGCAAATGCCAAATTGGCTTTTTACCAAATTACAGTACGACAGACCACGTATTCAGCCTGCACACCCTAATTGACAAACAAACAAACCAAAACAAAGGCAAAGTCTTCTCATGCTTTGTTGCTTTCCAAAAAGCTTTCATCTCAAATTGGCATGATGGTCTGTTATACAAATTGATGGAAAGTGGTGTTGGGGGAAAAACATACAACATTATCAAATCCATGTACTCAAACAACAACAAGTGTGTGGTTAAAATTGGCTAAAAACACCCATATTTCTTTCCACAGGGCTGTGGGGTGAGACAGGGATGCAGCTTAAGCCACACCCTCTTCAAAATATATATATAAACGAATTGGCGAGAGCAGCTATTCCCAAACTGGGGAAGTACTACCAGCAGTACTATACCTGCACCTGTCAACGACACAAGTTGTTCAGCTTCCACGAGCACATCCAATGTCAGCATCATGTTGTTAGCCCAGCTAGCATGGACACTGACAGTTGTAAATCTGATGCAGCTGAAGAACTACTGCCCCCTTACCCGGGAAAGCACCGACAGGGGCGTTGAACCATCGAAGAAGCGCAAATATGATGAGAACTACATTGATTTGGGGTTCCCTTATATTGGGAGTAGTATCTTTCCTCAGCCACAGTGTGTTATATGTGCAAAAGTACTATCTCACAACTCAATGAAACCTTCACTCTTGCGCAGATATTTAGAAACAAAACATGACAATTTGAAAAATAAGCCGCTGGAGTTTTTGGAGCGAGAATTAAGACGACTTTCGAGTAGTAAGACATGTATAAAAGCAACAAATTCCATTAATAAGAAGGGGCTAAAAGCATCTTACATGGTGCTCTACTGAGTTGCTAGGACAGGCAAGCCCCATACTATTGTGGAGGACTTAATTATACCTGCTGCCGTGGATATGGCTGCGACAATGCTGGGGGAAAAAGCAATGCTGTAAGGATCGACGCTGGAGGCAGGAAGCAGGTACAGAGAGAACATTTATTAAACAACAGAAATGAAGCAGGACAGGAACAGCATCTGGACAGGGGACGAAATAATGCCATCAATGCTGACACAGGGAACAAATGGGGGAGCAGACAATTATAGACGGGCAATCAACAACATGAAGGAGTCCAGGCGGGTCCAATGAGCGCTGCTGTGCGTAATGATGGTAACAGGTGTGCGTAATGAAGAGCAGCCTGGCACCCTCGAGCGCCAGAGAGGGAGAGCGGGCATTGGCGTGACAAACGCCTTCATCAAACAACCCTGTTTCACAGCGCATCAGTGACATGGCAGGAGATGTTTTGAAACAATTACTGCTTCGCATACAAGCAAGTGAATTCAATGTATTACAGCTGGATGAGTCAACAGACGTGGCGGGACTGGCACAGCTCCTGGTATATGTCCATTACGTTTATAGGGGGTCAATTAAGGAAGACATCCTATTCTGCAATTCATTGGAAACCAGGACAACAGGAGAGGATTTTTTTTAAGTACTGGACAGCTTTGTGACATCAAATGGACTTTGGTGGTCAAGATGTGTTGGTATCTGTACTGATGGCACAAAAGCCATGACAGGGAGACATAGTGGAGTGGTAACGCGTGTGCATAGTTGCTCCCGACGCCACTTGGGTACACTGCAGCATCCACCGAGAGGCTCTTGCTACCAAGGGAATGCCTGACAGCTTGAAAGACGTTTTGGACACTACAGTGAAAATGGTTAACTTTGTTAAAGCAAGGCCCCTGAACTCTCATGTATTTTCTGCATAATGCAATGATATGGGCAGCGACCAGGTAAAGCTTTTACAACATACAGAAGTGCGCTGGTTATCAAGGGTCAAAGTATTGACACGTCTTTTTTGAATTGAGAGACGAGCTTAAAGTTTTCTTTACTGACCATCATTTTCACTTGCCTGACCACTTGCATGATGACGAGTTTCTCATACGACTGGCCTGTCTGGGTTATGTTTTTTTTTCGCCTGAATGATCTGAATCTAGGATTGCAGGGACTCTCTGCAACTATATTCAATGTGCGGGACAAAATGGAGGCTATGATTAAAACCTCTTAAGGATCTACAAGATCGGTGTCCCACCCTCAGGACGGTTGAGCTAACGTGCGCTAATGTGATTAGCATGCCGTTGTAAGTAACAAGAACATTTCCCAGGACAAAGGCATATCTTATATGGGCAGAAAGCTTAAATTCTGGTTAATCTAACTGCACTGTCCAATTTACAGTAGCTATTACAGTGAAAACATACTATGCTATTATTTGAAGAGATTGAACAGGTTTGTACTTGAAAATGTATATATTAACCAATTAGGCACATTTTGGCAGACTTGATACAACATTTTGAACAGAAATGCAATGGTTCATTGGATCAGTCTAACAATTTGCACATACACTGCTGCCATCTAGTGGCCAAAATCTAAATTGCAACTAGAGTCCTAAGTCAGATAATGGCCTTTTCTCTTGCATTTCAAAGATGGTGGGGGGGAAAAAAATTATTTACTCTTTGTATTATCTTTTAACAGATCTAACGTGTTATATTCTCCTACATTAATTTCACATTTCCACAAACTTCAAAGTGTTTCCTTTTAAATGGTATCAAGAATATGCATATCCTTGCTTCAGTTCCTGAGCTACAGGCAGTTAGATTTGGGTATGTCATTTTAGGCTAAATTTGAAAAAAAGGGTCTGATCCTTAAGAGGTTTTTGGAGCTCTTCTCTGTCTGCATTAACAAGGACAACACACAGTTCTTTCCATCATTGTATGATATTTTGTGTGCAAATTAACTCTAGTTTACGGACAATGTCAAATGTGATATAGCGAAGCACCTGAGTGAGTTGGGTGCGGAATTATGCAGGTACTTTCCCGAAACACACAACACAAACAACTGGATTCGTTATCCATTTGATGCCCTGCCTCCAGCCCACTTACCGATATCTGAACAAGAGAGCCTCATCAAATTGCAACAAGCGGTTCTGTGAACATTTAATTCATTCAGAAGCCACTGCCAGATTTCTGGATAGGGCTGCGCTCAGAGTATCCTGCCTTGGCAAATCGCGCTGTTAAGACACGGATACCCTTTGCAACCACGTACATATGCGAGAGTGGATTCTCGGCCCTCACTAGCATGAAAACTAAATACAGGCACAGACTGTGTGTGGAAAATGATTTAAGACTGAGACTCTCTCCAATACAACCCAACATTGCAGAGTTATGTGCATCCTTTCAAGCACACCCTTCTCATTAACCTGTGGTGAGTTATTCACCATTTTTGATGAACAAATAAGGTTTTATTAGTAAGATGGTTAAATAAAGAGCAAAATAATTGATTATTATTATATTATTATTTGTGTCCTGGTCCTATAAGAGCTCTCTGTCACTTCCCACGAGCCGGGTTGTGACAAAAACTCACACTCATTCTTATGTTTAATAAATGCATCGTATAGTGTGTGTGTGTGGCAGGCTTACAATGATGCCAAAAAACAAAATTTGAGAGTGCGCTGACCCTGGTGCAAAAGGGGGTACGCAGCTGAAGGCTGAATGTTTGAAGGAGTACGGGACTATAGAAAGTTTGGGAACCACAGCACTAGAGCACACACAAAACTATACATACCTCGGCCTAAACATCAGCATCACAGGTAACTTCCACAAAGCTGCGAACAAGCTGAGAGACAAGGCATGAAAGGCCTTCTATGCCATCAAAAGGAACATTAAATTTGATGTATCAATTAGGATCTGTCTAAAAATACTTGAATCAATTATAGAACCCATTGCCCTTTATGGTTGTCTGGGGTCCGCTCACCAACCAGGAATTCACAAAACGGGACAAACACCAAATTGAGACTGCATGCAGAATTCTGCAAAAATATCCTCTGTGTCACGTTCCTGGCCGGTTTTCTGTTATTTTGTATGTGTTTGACGGTCAGGGCGTGGGTTTGGGTGGGTAGTCTATGTTATGTGTTTCTATGTTGGTTTAAGGGTGACCTGATATGGCTCTCAATTAGAGGCAGGTGGTTTTCATTTCCTCTGATTGAGAGCCATATTAAGGTAGGTGTTTTCACATTGTTTGTTGTGGGTGGTTGTCTCCTGTGTCAGTGTATGTTACGCCACACGGGACTGTTTCGGTTTTGTTTGTTTGTTCGTTTTATGTAGTCAGTTTTCCTGTTCATGCGTTCTTCGTGTTTCATGTAAGTTCGTCGTCCAGGTCTGTCTACGTCGTTTTGTTGTTTTGTAATTATTCAAGTGTTCGTCGTGTTTTCTGTTTTGTTTATTAAAAATCATGTCTTATCACAACGCTGCATTTTGGTCTAAATCACACCTAAAAGGAAGTGATTCCCGAAAATTCCATAACAAAGCCATCACCTACAGAGAGATGAACCTGGAGAAGAGTCCCCTAAGCAAGCTGGTCCTGGGACTCTGTTCACAAACACAAACAGACCCCACAGAGCCCCGGGAGAGCAACACAATTAGACCAAACCAAATCATGAGAAAACTAAAATATAATTACTTGACATATTGGAAAGAATTAACAAAAAAACTGAGCAAACTAGAATGCTATTTGGCCCTAAACAGAGAGTACACAGTGGCAGAATACCTGACCACTGTGACTGACCCAAACTTAAGTAAAGCTTTGACTATGTACAGACTCAATGAGCATAGCCTTGCTATTGAGAAAGGCCACCGTAGGCAGACCTGGATCTCAAGAGAAGACAGGCTATGTGCTCACTGCCCACAAAATGAGGTGGAAACTGAGCTGCACTTCCTAACCTCCTGCCCAATGTATGACCATATTAGAGACACATATTTCCCTCAGATTACACAGATCCACAAAGAATTTGAAAACAAACCCAATTTTGATACTCTTCCATATCTATTGGTTAAAATACCACAGTGTGCCATCACAGCAGCAAGATTTGTGACCTGTTGCCACAAGAAAAGGGCAACCTGTGAAGAACAAACACCATTGTAAATACAAACCATATTTATGTTTATTTATTTTCCCTTTTGTACTTTAATTATTTGCACATCGTCACAACACTGTATATAGACACAATATGACATTTGAAATGTTTTCATTCTTTTGGAAAGTCTATGAGTGTCATGTTTACTGTTAATTTGTATTGTTTATTTCACTTTTGTTTATTAGCTACTTCACTTGCTTTGGCAATGTTAACATGTGTTTCCCATGCCAATAAATTGAATTGAGAGAGAGAGAGGCAGAGAGAGAGGCGGAGAGAGAGGCATAGAGAGTGAGAGAGAGCAAGAGAGGCATAGAAAGAGATAGATAGATCGAGAGAGAGAGAGAAACACACATAAGAGCAAATCATTTCCGTGTCTCCTACTCCCTTAAATCCTTGTCCAACTAACTACCACTGTTCTGTGGGATGTTTTTCTCTTTCTCTCCTCATTTTCCTTTCTGATATTATATCCTTTCTTCTTCATGTATCCATTCATTCCTCCCAGACCAGGGTTGTTCTACTGACAGAGGGGACAGTGTGTCATAGAGCTCTGGTTCAGACTGTCATGTTTTGTCTTTGATCATCATGTCTTGTCCCTGTGCTTCCCTCTGCTGGTCTTATTAGGTTCTTTCCCTCTTTCTATCCCTCTCTCTTCCCCTCCCTCTCTCCCTCTCCCGCTCTCTCTCTCTATCGTTCCGTTCCTGCTCCCAGCTGTTTCTCATTCTCCTAACGACCTCATTTACTCTTTCACACCTGTCCCCTATTTTGCCCTCTGATTAGAGTTCCTATTTCTCCCTCTGTTTTCCGCTTCTGTCCTTGTCGGATTCTTGTTTGAGGTTTGCTGTTCTGTGTCCTTGTTCCGCCCTGTCGTGTTTTTGCCTTTGTCAGATGCTGCGTGTGAGCAGGTGTCTATGTCAGCTACGGTCTGTGCCTTCCTGAAGCAACCTGCAGTCTGTGGTCGCGTCTCCAGTCGTTCCTCTCTACTGACGAGAGGTTTTCAGTTTCCTGTTTTGGATTTACCTTTGATAATATCCAGGAGAATCATAGTTTGTTTAAGACTGGAATAAAGACTCTGTTTCTATTACGTCGCTTTTGGGTCCTCCTTCATCAGCATAACAGAAGAATCCGACCAAGAATGGACCCAGCGACTACGGATTCTCGCAAGACTGCCATCGAGATCCAGGGAGCAATGCTCGGCAGACACGAGCAGGAATTGTCTGCTGCTCGTCATGCCGTTGAGACCCTGGCCGCTCATGTCTCCGATCTCTCTGGACAGTTTCAGAGTCTTCGTCTCGTGCCACCAGCTACTTCCTGGTCTTCCAAGTCTCCGGAACCTAGGGTTAATAACCCACCTTGTTACTCTGGGCAGCCCACTGAGTGTCGCTCCTTTCTCACCCAGTGTGATATTGTGTTCTCTCTCCAGCCCAACACATACTCAGAAGAGAGAGCTCGGATCGCTTACGTCATATCGCTCCTTACTGGTCGGGCTCGGGAGTGGGGCACAGCTATCTGGGAGGCAAGGGCTGAGTGTTCTAACGTTTATCAGAACTTTAAGGAGGAGATGATACGCGTTTTTGATCGTTCTGTTTTTGGGAAGGAGGCTTCCAGGGTCCTGGCTTCCCTATGTCAAGGTGATCGATCCATAACGGATTACTCTATAGAGTTTCGCACTCTTGCTGCATCCAGTGACTGGAACGAGCCGGCGTTGCTCGCTCGTTTTCTGGAGGGACTTCACGCTGGGGTTAAGGATGAGATTCTCTCCCGGGAGGTTCCTTCCAGCGTGGACTCTTTGATTGCACTCGCCATCCGTATAGAACGACGGGTAGATCTTCGTCACCGAGCTCGTGGAAGAGAGCTCGCGTTTACGGTGTTTCCCCTCTCCGCATCTCAACCATCTCCTCCCATCGGCTCAGAGACTGAGCCCATGCAGCTGGGAGGTATTCGCATCTCGACTAAGGAGAGGGAACGGAGAATCACCAACCGCCTTTGCCTCTATTGCGGTTCTGCTGGACATTTTGTCATGTCATGTCCAGTAAAAGCCAGAGCTCATCAGTAAGCGGAGGGCTACTGGTGAGCGCTACTACTCAGGTCTCTCCATCAAGATCCTGTACTACCTTGTCGGTCCATCTACGCTGGTCCGGTTCGGCTGCTTCCTGCAGTGCCTTGATAGACTCTGGGGCTGAGGGTTGTTTTATGGACGAAGCATGGGCTCGGAAACATGACATTCCTCTCAGACAGTTAGGGAGGCCCACGCCCATGTTCGCCTTAGATGGTAGTTCTCTCCCCAGTATCAGATGTGAGACACTACCTTTAACCCTTACAGTATCTGGTAACCACAGTGAGACCATTTCCTTTTTGATTTTTCGTTCACCTTTTACACCTGTTGTTTTGGGTCATCAATGGCTAGTATGTCATAATCCTTCTATTAATTGGTCTAGTAATTCTATCCTATCCTGGAACGTTTCTTGTCATGTGAAGTGTTTAATGTCTGCTATCCCTCCTGTTTCTTCTGTCCCCTCTACTCAGGAGGAACCTGGTGATTTGACAGGAGTGCCGGAGGAATATCATGATCTACGCACGGTCTTCAGTCGGTCCAGAGCCAACTCTCTTCCTCCTCACCGGTCGTATGATTGTTGTATTGATCTCCTTCCGGGGACCACTCCCCCTCGGGGTAGACTATACTCTCTGTCAGCTCCCGAACGTAAGGCTCTCGAGGATTATCTGTCTGTTTCTCTCGACGCCGGTACCGTGGTGCCTTCTTCCTCTCCCGCCGGAGCGGGGTTTTTCTTTGTTAAGAAGAAGGACGGTACTCTGCGCCCCTGCGTGGATTATCGAGGGCTGAATGACATAACGGTTAAGAATCGTTATCCGCTTCCCCTTATGTCGTCAGCCTTCGAGATGCTGCAGGGAGCCAGGTTCTTTACTAAGTTGGACCTTCGTAACGCTTACCATCTCGTACGCATCAGAGAGGGGGACGAGTGGAAAACGGCGTTTAACACTCCGTTAGGGCATTTTGAATACCGGGTTCTGCCGTTCGGTCTCTCTAATGCTCCAGCTGTCTTTCAGGCATTAGTTAATGATGTACTGAGAGACATGCTGAACATCTTTGTTTTCGTTTACCTTGACGATATCCTGATTTTTTCACCGTCACTCGAGATTCATGTTCAGCACGTTCGACGTGTACTCCAGCGCCTTTTAGAGAATTGTCTCTACGTGAAGGCTGAGAAGTGCGCCTTTCATGTCTCCTCTGTCACTTTTCTCGGTTCTGTTATTTCCGCTGAGGGCATTCAGATGGATCCCGCTAAGGTCCAGGCTGTCAGCGATTGGCCCGTTCCTAAGTCACGTGTCGAGTTGCAGCGCTTTCTCGGTTTCGCGAATTTCTATCGGCGTTTCATTCGTAATTTCGGTCAAGTGGCTGCCCCTCTCACAGCTCTGACTTCTGTCAAGACTTGCTTTAAGTGGTCCGGTTCCGCCCAGGGAGCTTTTGATCTCCTCAAGAAGCGTTTTACATCCGCCCCTATCCTTGTTACTCCTGACGTCACTAAACAATTCATTGTCGAGGTTGACGCTTCAGAGGTGGGCGTGGGAGCCATTCTGTCCCAGCGCTTCCAGTCTGACGATAAGGTTCATCCTTGCGCTTACTTTTCTCATCGCCTGTCGCCATCGGAACGCAACTATGATGTGGGTAACCGCGAACTGCTCGCTATCCGCTTAGCCATAGGCGAATGGCGACAGTGGTTGGAGGGGGCGACCGTTCCTTTTGTCGTTTGGACTGACCATAAGAACCTTGAGTACATCCGTTCTGCCAAACGACTTAATGCACGTCAAGCTCGTTGGGCGTTGTTTTTCGCTCGTTTCGAGTTCGTGATTTCCTATCGCCCGGGAGATAAGAACACCAAGCCTGATCCCTTATCCCGTCTCTTTAGTTCTTCTGTGGTTTCTACCGACCCCGAGGGGATTCTCCCTGAAGGGCGTGTTGTCGGGTTGACTGTCTGGGGAATTGAGAGACAGGTAAAGCAAGCACTCACTCACACTGCGTCGCCGCGCGCTTGTCCTAGTAACCTTCTGTTTGTTCCTGTCTCTACTCGTCTGGCTGTTCTTCAGTGGGCTCATTCTGCCAAGTTAGCTGGCCACCCCGGCGTTCGGGGTACGCTTGCTTCTATTCGCCAGCGGTTTTGGTGGCCTACTCAGGAGCGGGACACGCGCCGTTTCGTGGCTGCTTGTTCGGACTGCGCGCAGACTAAGTCAGGTAACTCTCCTCCTGCCGGTCGTCTCAGACCGCTTCCCATTCCTTCTCGACCATGGTCTCACATCGCCTTAGACTTTATTACTGGTCTGCCTTCGTCTGCGGGGAAGACTGTGATTCTTACGGTTATCGATAGGTTCTCTAAGGCGGCACATTTCATTCCCCTCGCTAAGCTTCCTTCCGCTAAGGAGACGGCACAAATCATCATTGAGAATGTGTTCAGAATTCATGGTCTCCCGTTAGACGCCGTTTCAGACAGAGGCCCGCAATTCACGTCACAGTTTTGGAGGGAGTTCTGTCGTTTGATTGGTGCTTCCGTCAGTCTCTCTTCCGGGTTTCATCCCCAGTCTAACGGTCAAGCAGAAAGGGCCAATCAGTCGATTGGTCGCATATTACGCAGCCTTTCGTTTCGAAACCCTGCGTCTTGGGCAGAACAGCTCCCCTGGGCTGAGTACGCTCACAACTCGCTTCCTTCGTCTGCTACCGGGCTATCTCCGTTTCAGAGTAGTCTTGGTTACCAGCCTCCTCTGTTCTCGTCCCAGCTCGCCGAGTCCAGCGTTCCCTCCGCTCAGGCTTTTGTCCAACGTTGTGAGCGCACTTGGAGGAGGGTCAGGTCTGCACTTTGCCGTTACAGGGCGCAGACTGTGAGAGCCGCCAATAAACGTAGGATTAAGAGTCCTAGGTATTGTCGCGGTCAGAGAGTGTGGCTTTCCACTCGTAACCTTCCCCTTACGACAGCTTCTCGCAAGTTGACTCCGCGGTTCATTGGTCCGTTCCGTGTCTCTCAGGTCGTCAATCCTGTCGCTGTGCGACTGCTTCTTCCGCGACATCTTCGTCGCGTCCACCCTGTCTTCCATGTCTCTTGTGTCAAGCCTTTTCTTCGCGCCCCCGTTCGTCTTCCCCCCCCCCCCCCCGTCCTTGTCGAGGGCGCACCTATTTACAAGGTACGGAAGATCATGGACATGCGTTCTCGGGGTCGTGGTCACCAGTACTTAGTGGATTGGGAGGGTTACGGTCCTGAGGAGAGGAGTTGGGTTCCATCTCGGGACGTGCTGGACCGTTCGTTGATTGATGATTTCCTTCGTTGCCGCCAGGGTTCCTCCTCGAGTGCGCCAGGAGGCGCTCGGTGAGTGGGGGGGTACTGTCATGTTTTGTCTTTGATCATCATGTCTTGTCCCTGTGCTTCCCTCTGCTGGTCTTATTAGGTTCTTTCCCTCTTTCTATCCCTCTCTCTTCCCCTCCCTCTCTCCCTCTCCCGCTCTCTCTCTCTATCGTTCCGTTCCTGCTCCCAGCTGTTTCTCATTCTCCTAACGACCTCATTTACTCTTTCACACCTGTCCCCTATTTTGCCCTCTGATTAGAGTTCCTATTTCTCCCTCTGTTTTCCGCTTCTGTCCTTGTCGGATTCTTGTTTGAGGTTTGCTGTTCTGTGTCCTTGTTCCGCCCTGTCGTGTTTTTGCCTTTGTCAGATGCTGCGTGTGAGCAGGTGTCTATGTCAGCTACGGTCTGTGCCTTCCTGAAGCAACCTGCAGTCTGTGGTCGCGTCTCCAGTCGTTCCTCTCTACTGACGAGAGGTTTTCAGTTTCCTGTTTTGGATTTACCTTTGATAATATCCAGGAGAATCATAGTTTGTTTAAGACTGGAATAAAGACTCTGTTTCTATTACGTCGCTTTTGGGTCCTCCTTCATCAGCATAACACAGACACACATGTTTGTTTTACTATGAATTATATTTTCCCTAACTCATAACCTTAACCCTTTATCTAACCCTAACCCTAATGTTAACCCTAACCCTAACGTTAACCCCAAACCCCTATCCCTAAACCTACAACTAAACCTATCCCCTAACCCTAAACCTAAACCCTAAGCCTAAAATAGTATTTTTCCTTGTGTGGACCGAATTTTCCTTATTTTACTATACTTGTGAGGACTTCTGGTCTCCACAAGGATACTAAAACCAGCCCCACCACCCCCACACACACACATACACACCCTCACCTGTCAATGTGTTCCTCCAGCACCTGGTAGACACTGACGCGGAAGGTTTCATTGTCAAAGCGTTCGTGGATGAAGCCCTTATAGATGCGGAACTCTGCGGTGGTGACCGCCTCCCCCTCGGGAATGCGTGATAGGTCGAAACGGAACTCTCGGTGGTGCCGCCAGACGGGTAGGAACTCGGTATCGCGTTCCACTGGAACACACAAACACACACACACACACAGGATGAGACAAAACAAGAACACCACAAACACAAATGCACACACACTATAACGAGTCTGGCAGAAGTTAGAACAGACAGACAGACAGATGGACAGACTGTCTATCACAGTCTTGAGTCCTGACATACTCACCCTTATACAACCTTGGGTGATGTAGTGAGACAGACACATCCATCCATGTTCTCCATGTGGTTCTCTGAATGGATGTCTCCTTCATGTAACACATGGGCTACACTGCTAGAGAGCTGCATGTGGTGCTGGTGCTATAGCCTTGTGATTGAGAGACGCATGTGGTGCTGGTGCGACAGCCCTGTGATTGAGAGATGCACGTGGTTCTGACAGCTTTACAACACTCTTTTCTCTCTCTTCCTCTCCGAACCCCAGAGACACATCCCTCGTCTCCTCCTCTCATCTGGATGACATGAGGTGGAGTACACGCTCACACCACACATGCACACATACAGCTGTGGCCAAATATATTGGCACCCTTGCACTTTTTCTTAAATAATTCCCCCTTTCTTCTCAAATAAGTTGAAATGTAAAAAAATGAAAAGTTAGGTAACCACATGTTTTTACCGGATTGAAACTTTGCACAACCAAATAGGTTTTTGTACACTTACGTTTACACTTTTCAATTAGAAAATAAAGACAAATGGCATGGACAAATGTATTGGCAGCTAGTACTTGGTTACACAACCTTTGGCCAAGATAGCTGCAGACAAATGCTTATTGTAGCCATCAATGAGCTTGCTGCACCTTGCTACTGGCAATTTGGCCTACTTTTCAGCAGCAAACTGCTCTAATTCCTCAATATTTAAGGGATGCCCTCCACCAACTTCTGTTTTCAGAGCTCGCCATAGATTCTGGGCGTTTCAGATCTGGACTCTTCACTGGCCACTCCAGAACAGTCCAGCATCTCTTCTTAGCCATTCCTTGGTGATTTTGGATGTGTGTTTGGGGTCGTTGTCCTGCTGAGAAGACCCACAACCTTCAATGGAGACCCAGTTTTTAGACGCTGGGTTAAACATTGGACTACAAAACACCTGATAATCTGAAGATTTCATGATGCCTTGAGCACATTCAAGGCTCCCAGTACCAGAGGCCGCAAAGCAACCCCACCTCATTTGTTGGCAGTTATCTTTAAAAATATATATATTTCACCTTTATTCAACCAGGTAGGCCAGTTGAGAACAAGTTCTCATTTACAACTGTGTTCTGGCCAAGATAAAGCATAGCAGTGCGACAAAAACAACATCACAGAGTTACACATAAACAAACGTACGGTCAATAACACAAAAGAAGAGAAAAAAATAATAATCTATGTACAGTGTGTGCAAATGTAGAAGAGTAAGGAGGTATGCAATAAATAGGCCCTAGGGGCGAAAATAATTACAATTTAGCATTAATACTGGAGTGATAGATGTGCAGATGATGATGTGCAAGTAGAGATACTGGGGTGCAAAAGAGCAAGAGGGTAAGTAATAATATGGGGATGAGGTAGTCGGGTGTGCTATTTACAGATTGGATTGGCTGTGTACAGGTACAGTGATCGGTAAGCTGCTCAGACAGCTGATGCTTAAAGTTAGTGAGGGAGATATAAGACTCCAGTTTCAGAGATTTTTGCAATTCGTTCCAGTCATTGGCATCAGAGAACTGGAAGGAAAGGCGGCCAAAGAAAGTGTTGGCTTTGGGGATGACCAGCGAAATATACCTACTGGAGCGCGTGATAAGGGTGGGTGTTGCTATGGTGACCAGTGAGCTGAGAAAAGGCGGGAATTTACTGAGCAAAGACTTTTAGATGACCTGGAACCAGTGGGTTTGGCGACGAGTATGAAGTGAGAGCCAGCCAACGAGAGTGTACAGGTCACAGTGGTGGGTTGTATATGGGGCTTTGGTGATAAAACAGATGGCACTGTGATAGACTACATCCAGTTTGCTGAGTAGAGTGTCGGAGGCTAATTTGTAAATGACATCGCCGAAGTCAAGGATCGGTAGGATAGTCAGTTTTACATCGGTATGTTTGGCGGCATGAGTGTAGGAGGATTTGTTGCGAAATAGGAAGCCAGTTCTAGATTTAATTTTGGATTGGAGATGCTTAATGTGAGTCTGGAAGGAGAGTTTACAGTCTAACCAGACACCTAGGTTTTTGTAGTTGTCCACATATTCTGGGTCAGAACCGTCCAGAGTAGTGATGCTAGTCGGGCGGGAGGGTGCGGGCAGCAATCGGTTGAAGAGCATGCACTTAGTTTTACTAGCATTTAAAAGCAGTTGGAGGGCACGGAAGGAGTGTTGTGTGGCATTGAAACTCGTTTGGAGGTTTGTTAGCACAGTGTCCAAAGAAGGGCCAGAAGTATACAGAATGGTGTTGTCTGCGTAGAGGTGGATCAGAGAATCACCAGCAGCATGAGCGACATCATTGATGTATACAGAGAAGAGAGTCGGCCCGAGAATTGAGCCCTGTGCCACCCCCATAGAGACTGCCAGAGGTCCGGACAACAGGCCCTCCGATTTGACACACTGAACTCAATCTGAGAAGTAGTTGGTGAACCGGGCGAGGAGGTCATTTTACTGAGTCTGTTGATAAGAATGCGGTGATTGACAGAGTCGAAAGCCTTGGCCAGGTCGATGAAGACGGCTGCACATTACTGTGCATTACTGTTAATCGATGGCGGTTATGATATCGTTTAGGACCTTGAGGTGCACCCATAACCAGCTCGGAAACCAGATTGCATAGCGGAGAAGGTACGATGGGATTCGAAATGGTCGGTGATCTGTTTATTATACGTCTATAACAGTTTGGGTCTAGAGTGTCTCCCCCTTTGAAGAGGGGGATGACCGCGGCAGCTTTCCAATCTTTGGGGATCTCAGACGATACGAAAGAGAAGTTGAATAGGCTAGTAATCTTGGCAAAAGGCTTGGCAACCAATGGGTGCCAATCATTTTGTCCATGCCATTTGTCTTTATTTTCTCAATTAAAATTGAGAAAAATATAATTTGTTCCAATAAATCCAATAACAAGGTGTGGATACCAAACGTTTTTGTTGAATTTCAACTGTACGAGCAGACACACACACTCAAGGTATAAGTATGAGGATCTCCCCATCTTCACTCCTCTTCACTCCACTCCTCCTCTCGGAAGCTATACCCCTGACCCTGACCTCTCATGTCCCAGCAGCATGTCCCAGGGGTCACTGCCTTGTCTGTCATCATCTCCAGGCTTTGCCTCCCCCTCTTCTCCCACCCCCACATGGAGCTAGCAACTTTAGGGTTATATCTTTCATTTGGCATGGGGCCTACATGTTCTGAATATTATGTCTCTCTGTCAATGTTGCCAAAGTCACCTTGGAAAATGTGTCTGCCACATGACCAGTGCATGTGTTTTCCATCCCTGTGTGTCTCTGAGTCGATAGGAAGTCACTTGTGTCTCAGTTGGATCACAGAGAACTCCAGTCTGATCTAATTTACTCTTCCCTTACCTCCTTCCTCCCTCCCATCCCTCTCCTCCCCTCCTCTTTTCAGTTGTGATCAGGACAGGGCCTGATGACCTAAGCCCACCAACCAACCCTTTCTAGCAACCCATCACCCTGCTCCCCACTCAACAGCTCTCTCAGACAGACCACCTCTGAACTCTGAGCAGCTTTGGCTGTACTGCCAAGGACACATCTCTGCCAAGGCCTCCAGTCCACGCACGCACGCACGCACGCACACACGCACACACACACACGCACACGCACACACACACACACACACACACACACACACACACACACACACACACACACACACACACACACACACACACGCATAGAGCGAAACACACACACACCAGTTTCATACACTGAGATGTCAGATGCCATTGTCCTTGTGCTGTACCAGCTGCTATGGATGTGAGTGAGAAAAGCTGATCCACTGAGGAGAACACATTGCCCATTGATGAGTGTTTGGATTCTATTCACTCTCTCCTGTCTCCTACTCTTTTAATCTCTTTATCCCTGATTCTTCTTTTTACTGTTATGGTAATTCTCCCTATCTACCCTCACTCTATCTACCCTCACTACTGTACCTCTTGATCACGTTGTCTCTGTTAGTCATATCGAACACGTAACACAGAAACAGTGTTCGTGTGTGTGTGTGTGTGTGTGTGTGTGTGTTGTACAAAGGCAGCACTGTCTGACTGGGCAAGTGAGTGCAGGGTAAAGACATGGATCTAATTACTGTTGAATGTGGGACTCTCTCTCTCTCTCTGTCTCTCTCTCTCTGTCTCTCTCTCTCTCTCTGTCTCTCTCTGTCTCTCTCTCTCTCTCTCTCTCTCTCTCTCTCTCTCTCTCTCTCTCTCTCTCTCTCTCTCTCTCTCTCTCTCTCTCTCTCTCTCTCTCTCTCTCTCTCTCTCTCTCTCTCTCTCTCTCTCTCTCTCTCTCTCATATTACTGGGCCTGCTGGCTTCTAGGCTCCTATTGTCCTGGCTCTTCCATAGGCCATAGTGTATAATGTGTGTGTAATCCAGGCTGTTCACTAGAAATAGACTTCGATTTGAAAAGGTCCCGAGAATGCCTATATGCCTTCCTTGGCGCTCACCCCAAAATATATATATATTGCCCAGCACTGGCGCAAACTCATGATGCTCGGCGTCAAAGCACACTTCTCAGAACAAAGTGCGCTGCTGTGACCGCTGCACCACGGCACACAACGCTCTGGCAAGAAAATATTCGAAATAGCAAGTTGTCTTTAAAGGACAATTCCACCCAAAAACAATCTTTTGGCTGTATTTCTGTGTTTTGAAAGTTATATATTTTGCAAACTTGATGGCTGACGTACAAACCATTTTGGGGCTATATCGTCAATGCTCATGAAACAAATACCAAAAGATAGTTTTTTGGGTTGAGTTTTTCTTTCATTATTTTTGTTTTAAGCTCTCCCCAAACCATAGCCCTAACCTTAACCCCTCGGAAGGAATGGGTCAAAAATAGACGTTCATCCATAATGCGTAGAACTTCAAAGTGAAACTTTGAGAACTTGTTGGTAAAATCCACTTACCCCCCCACCAGTACAGCCACCCCATCCATTCCACACCTGTGCTATAGGCCTGCCATGTGAATGGGGGCTTTCATAATGCCACGGTCGTGAGTCATCCTTATAAGGTTAAACTGAGTGTGTCCACAATACATGCATTATACTACTGTAACTGACTGGAGCCTGACAGGAGAGATATCAGGAACGCTCTCAGTGCTGCCAACACCTGCTCCTCTTCTCCCCTCTTCTCTTTTCTCTCCTCCCCTCCTCTCTTCTCCCCTCCCCTCCCCTCCTCTCTTCTCCCCTCCTCTCCTCTATTCTCCTCTCTTCTCTTCTCATCTCTTCTCCTCTATTCTCCTCCCCCCAACTACATTTTCCCAGCTCACTATGAAATGAGTTATAAAGCCCACCACTTCAGCTCATCAAGCCGACAAGTTGAAGAATCTGTCGATGTGTCCTTGAGCAAGGCACTTAACACTCATTTCCTCCAGGGGCGCTGTACTACTATGGTTGACCATGTAAAACAACACATTTCACTGCGCCTATCTGGTGTGTGGCAATAAAAAATATATTTTTGTATGGCCTAAGTCAAAGCACATCAGAGTCACTGTGGAGAGAGCAGCAGCAGCATGGGGTGTTTCCATCTTAGGGCTGCAGACAGTGGATGACATGCGCTACACTATGGCCTTCACTACAGCGTAAATGGGTTTGGCTCTACTGTAAACAAATAGACACCGCAAACCTCTGCCCCTGTTAGTCTATTGCAGGGTTCCCCAATAGGTGGTCCACGGGCCAAATTCAGTCCATGGGTGATTTTATTTGGCCCTCAAGTTTTCTGACAAAAACAATAATAACAAAATAATACACATTTTTTAAGGATTTTTTGTTGTTGTACATAAAATACTGTAAAATCACCAGAAAATCAGCTCAACTGGATTTTTATTTAGGAAGTCTGTTCCCAAGTATTCCCACGCATAAATAGAGATGCATATGTAATCGTATCCCATATGTAATCGTATCCATTTTGTCCTTTGCTGTAATTCTGGGATTGATTTGCACTTTTCGCACCAAAGTACGTTCATCTCTAGGAGACAGAACGCATCTCCTTCCTGAGCGGTATGACGGCTGCGTGGTCCCATGGTGTTTATACTTGTGTACTATTGTTTGTACAGCTGAACATGGTACCTTCAGCCGTTTGGAAATTGCTCCAAGGATGAACCAGACTTGTGGAGGTCTACAGTTCTTTTTCTGAGGCCTTGGCTGACTTCTTTTGATTTTCCCATGATGTCAAGCAAAGAGTCACTGAGTTTGAAGGTAGGCCTTGAAATACATCCACAGGTACACCTCCAATTGACTCAAATGGTGTCTATCAGAAGCTTATCAGAAGCCTATCAGAAGCTTATAAAGCCATAACATCATTTTCTGGAATTTTCCAAGCTGTTTAAAGGCACAGTCAACTTAGTGTATTTTAACTTCTGACCCACTGGAATTGTGATACTGTGAATTATAAGTGAAATAATCTGTCCGTAAACACTTGTTGGAAAAATGGCTTGTGTCATGCACAAAGTAGATGCCCTAACGGTCTTGTCAAAACTATAGTTTGTTAACAAGACATTTGTGGAGTGGTTGAAAAACGAGTTTTGATGACTCCATCCTAAGTGTATGTAAACTTCCGACTTCAACTATATCATCCCGACCAACTTGCCCTTCAAATACACCTCTGCTGTCTTCAACCAGGATCTCAGCGATCACTGCCTCATTGCCTGCATCCGTAATGGGTCCGCGGTCAAACGACCACCCTCATCACTGTCAAACGCTCCCTAAAACACTTCAGTGAGCAGGCCTTTCTAATCGACCTGGCCCGGGTATCCTGGAAGGATATTGACCTCATCCCTTCAGTAGAGGATGCCTGGTTGTTCTTTAAAAGTGCTTTTCTTTTAAATGCACCTTTGAAAAAATGTAGAACTAAGAACAGATATAGCCCCTTGTTCACTCCTGACTTGACTGCCCTTGACCAGCACAGAAACATCCTGTGGCGTACTTCATTAGCATCGAATTTCTCCCGCGATATGCACTGAGACTAGGAAACACTATCACCACCGATAAATCTACGTTAATCGAGAATTTCATTAAGCATTTCTCTATGGCTGGCCATGCTTTCCACCTGCTTACCACGCCTCTTAAGGATCCGCCCCTTTTTAAAATTTTAATCTGAAATGACATACCCAAATCTAACTGCCTGTAGCTCAGGCCCTGAAGCAAGGATATGCATATTCTTGGTACCATTTGAAAGGAAACACTTTGAAGGACAAAATGTGTTTTTGTTTTCAGAAATGCCATATGGAACATGTGAACTTTCATGTGCCTTAATAACAAACGTATGTGCAATCTGTAAATACGAATACAATTGTTAAATTACAAGCCTAGTTGGTTTAGCCACGGAAAATGACGGGGACCTTCCTGCTAGCCATGATTGGCTGAGATAATGGATGGGCTGGACATGTCGAGAGATGAGTTCGGATTGGTCTGCCATGTAGCATGCTTCTACAGTATCTATAACATGAGCTGTTCAGTATGTGTAGATAATCCTTGCTACTGTGACTTTTTTGAAAGATAAAATAACTGTAAAATTGTTGCTTCTGTTCTCAACATTGCTGCACTGAATTTAACAGGCTCTATCGGCAAAGATCAGTGAGACAAAGTTGTGATGGACTACTTTCTGGAGGACGATCATGTACACGAATCAGACAACGAGGAAACTGTACATTGTAGAGTCTTCTGATGACAGCGATGTGGAAGAAACGGTAATCAACAGTGTTGTTGTCACAGAAGAAGTTGACAGAGTTTTGAAATCCATGGAATGCCCTGTGGAAGCAGAGTATGATTGTAAACGTGGAGGGACTCGAAAAGAGAACACAGGAGGCTGTTGTATAAAACACCTGTCTCTGGATGACATCTTCAAACTCAGGGCAACCATGGCATCCATGACAGAGAGGGAGAAGCGTTCATCAATGCATACGGGTAGGAGTCTAGCTACATTTTCAGATATTATACGTTTCTATGTATTTCAAAGTCGTTTTCTAGCTAGCTAAGAACCTAGTTGGTTAGCTTTAGCTACCTACAGATTAATGTATGATGGCTAGCTATAATAATCCGTTTGCATCGCTAGTAGTATGGGTTAGGATTACGGTTCATTGTTTAGCTCCCTCTGTTTAGCACAAGGCCTCTTATGTGAATCCTTAAAGAGATGGGTGGGGCTAAGACTAAGAAGACTGTGAATGATGCTGAATGGGTGTAGACAAAGAAGAGCTCTCCAGTAGATGTACCAAAACATTCAAGGGCTACTTTCTCAAAAGTGGGGTTACAAGTTAAGCAACTTTCAAGCAGAATTACTTTCCCATTGTTCCTAAACTGCAGTGTATGATATATCATTTTCTAGTTCTGAATCTCTACTTTTATCCAATGTAAAAAACACAATTTCAAATGTTGCTACATAAGACCGAATTAAGGTGGTGGGTCACAATTATTAACATGATAGTTGGAGCTGTATTGTTACATTTCAGTGCAGCCTATGGTGTTATTAAATCATAAATTGATATTGAAAAAACGCACTTGCTATAGCTTTACATCACCTGCCATCACACGGTTGGATAGTTATTCATACAATAGAACCCAGAGAGCGTTCTCCCATGGAAGCTTTTTTAACATCAGATATGCAAATTGCGGTGTCCCTCAGGGCAGTTGCCTTGTGCCGTTATGCTTCTCTATTTTACAAATTGTTTGCCACTGTTACATATAGCTAGAATGTGTCACGTTCCTGACCTATTTCTGTTAGTTTGTTATATGTGTTAGTTGGTCAGGACGTGAGTTTGGGTGGGCATTCTATGTTTTCTGTTTCTATGTTGGTTTATGGGTTGCCTGGTATGGCTCTTAATTAGAAGCAGGTGTTTGGCGTTCCTCTAATTAAGAGTCATATTTAGGTAGGTGTTTTCACAGTGTTCGTTGTGGGTGATTGTCTCCTGTGTTTGTGTATGTCGTTACGCCACACGGGACTGGTTTCGGTTTGTTTGTTCAGTGTTTTTTATGTGTAGGCTTTTTTCCCTGTTCGTGCGTTCTCGTGTGTTATGTGAGTCCGTCGTTCAGATCTGTCTACACCGTTTATTTGTTTTGTTAGTTTATTAGTCAAGTTCGTGTTTTCGTGTTTTTTCTTTAATAAATCATGTCTACAAACTCCGCTGCCCCTTGGTTCCCTCATTGCTCCTCCTTTTCGGTCGAAGAGGAGGAGGACCGCCGTTACAGAATGTTTATGTATGTGGATAATTCCACACTCTACATGTCAGCACCCAAAGCCAGTGAGCTAACTGGAATTCTAAATAAGGAGTTACAGTCAGTATCAGAATGGGAGATTAATAATAAACTGGTCTTAAATACATCTACAACTAAAAGCATTGTATTTGGTTCAAAACATTCTCTAAGACCTAAACCTCAACTCGAGTTGTACGTAAAGGGTGTGACCATTGAACAAGTTGAGGAAGCGAAACTCCTAGGTATAACATTGGATGGTCAATTATCATGGGCATACTGACAATGTTTTTGTGAAGATGGGGATGAGGTATGTCTGTTATAAAAAGATGTTCTGCATTTTGTTACACAAACATCAACTGTACTAGTTGTTCAGCCTCTGGTCTTGTCCCATCTCTGTCCGGTAATATGGTCAAGCGTAGCAAAGACAGACCTAACAAAGCTGCAGCTGGCTCAAAACAGATCAGCATGCCTTGCCCTAAACTGCACATACAGAACTAACATCAACAACATGCACGCCAGTACTTCCTGGTTCAGTGTTGACGAGAGGTTAACTGCTTCTCTTTTAGTTTTTCTGAGAAATATTACTGTGACGCAAATTACAGATTGTCTGCATAATCGAATAACATTCAGCCCATGCATACCCCACAAATAAAATTAAATGTTATTTGTCACATGCGCCAAATACAACAGGTGTAGTAGACCTTACCGTGAAATGCTTACTTACAAGCCCTTAACCAACAATGCAGTTCAAGAAATAGAGATAAAATAAAATATTCACTAAATAAACAAAAGTTTTAAAAAATCAAATCAAATCAAAAAGTAACACAAGAAAATGACTTAACAACATCGAGGCTATATACAGGGGGTACCGGTGCCGAGACAATGTGGAGGCTATATACAGGGGGTACTGGTGCCGAGTCAATGTGGAGGCTATATACAGGAGGTACCGGTGCCGAGTCAATGTGCGGGGGTACAGGTTAGTCGAGGTAATTAGGCATAGATGCCCTCTTCACACCCTCTTAAGTCTTAGTCCCACTATGCACAAGACATGCCACCAGGGGTCTCTTCACAGTCCCCAAGCCCAATCCGAATTCACGCCAACACAGTGTTTTATACAGAGCCATGATCGCATGTAACTCCCTTCCATCTCCAATTACTCAAGCAAACAGCTACATTACTGATTGAAAAACAACTCATGGAACGGCGGGCACAATTAGGGGACACACACAAACACACACACACACACACACACACACACACACACAGACACTCTAACACACAATGTTTTAGCTGTATTGTATGTTTTAATTTTTTGTGTGTGTGTGTGACTTTCCTTGTCTGTAAGTGTTTTGTAGTACCTTACTCTACTCTACTGTACTGTTCTCTCCTATACATTACTGTACTCTAGTCTATTGCAATCTAATGTTCTGTACTTTATTGTTTTGTACCCTGCTGTACTGTGCTCTACTGTACTGTACTCGAGTTTACTCTCTTTGAGTATCTTACAATTGAACTACGGGCCCATGGACTCTTGATCTTGTGGTCTTGGTCTTGAGCTCACTCAAAACAACATACATTTGGTCTGTAATGGTCCAATGCAGCCGTTTTTAAAAATCTCAATATCAAATCATTTCTGGTTAACAATGAAGTACCTTACTGTGATTTTCAATTAAAATTCGTAAAAAGAAACAAAAATAGCTTCTTAGCAAAGAACAATTTCTCAAGCAAGAATTTTACTAGGACTGTCTGAGAGTGGTCTCAGTGATGAGAGGAAAATTGAAAACTAGCTGTTATTGGCAGAAATGTTTGGAACTCTCTTTCTTATTGGTCTATTAACTAATTTAACACCAGGCAGGCCAAAACTCCATCCCACCAAAACAGGCTGAAATTTCAGGCAGTCTTTTCAAACAGCTCTTACACTAAAACAGCATTATCATAATTTCCACAATTTCACAGTATTTTTCCAACCTCATGATGTGGAAGTACTGTATATATAAAACACAAGAAAATCTAGTTTTTGACTGCACTGGGCCTTTAACGTGTCATGGTCTCAAATAAATGAAATACAATGTATTTGCCACATGTGCCGAATACAACAGGTGTAGACTTTACCTTGAAAGGCTTATTTACAGGGCCTTTCCCAACAATGCAGAGTTAAAAATGATCCTGATCAGGATAGACAATAGCAGAGTTGTGTGTGTAGTGTATGTGTGTCAGTGTAGTATGTGTGAGTTTGTGGAGGGAGTCCAGTGAGTGTGCATAGAGCCTGTGCAAGACAGTCAGCGCAACAACAAATAATGGGTCAATGTAAATAGTCCGGGTAGCCATTTGATTAACTCTTCAGCAATCTAATTGCATTGGGGGAAGAAGCTGTTCAGGACACTTTTGATCCCACACTACTCTCTGTAGCGCCTTGCAGTCGGATGCCAAGCAGTTGCTCTACCAAGTGATACAGCCAGTCAAGATGTTCTCAATGGTGCAGCTGTATAACTTTTTGAGGATCTGAAGGCCCATGACAAATCTTTTCAGCCTTCTGAGGGGGCAGAGGCATTGTCTTGCCCTCTACACAACCGTGTTGGTGTGTTTGGACAATGATAGGTCCTTAGTGATGTGGACACCGAGGAAATTGAAGCTCTCAACCCACTCCCCGTACAGCCTCGTCAAATGTGAATAGGGGCGTGCTCTGCCCTCCGTTTCCTGTAGTCCACTATCAGCTCCTTCGTCTTGCTGACGTTGAGGGTGAGGTTGTTGTCCTTGCACCACACTTCCAGGTCTCTGATCTCCTCCCTCTAGGCTGTCTTATCGTCATTGGTGATCAGACATGCTACCTGTGGATGTGTTGGGGTGGTATATCTTTAAGGAATACCTAGGATAGGATAAAGTAATCCTTCTAACCCCCCCCCCCCTTAAAAGAGTTAGATACACTATTGTAAAGTGGTTGTTCCACTGGATATCATAAGGTGAATGCACCAATTTGTAAGTCGCTCTGGATAAGAGCGTCTGCTAAATGACTTAAATGTAAATGTAATGTAAATGTATGCAAATTGGAGTGGGTCCAGAGTGTCTGGGAGCCAGGACCAGCCTTTTAAAGAATTTCATGGCTACAGATGTGAGTGCCACAAGGCGATAGTCATTTAGACAGTCCCTGTGCCCAAGAACACCATGGTAACCTATTGTGGTCTGCTTGAAATATGTACGTATTACAGAGTGGGTCAGGGAGAGGTTGAAAATGTCAGTGAAAACTCTTGCCATCTGGTCAGCACATGCTCTGAGTACGCATCCTGGTTATCCATCTGGCCCTGCGGCCTTGTCAATGTTAACATGTTTAAAGGTCTTACATCGGCTACGGAGAGCGTGATCACAGAGTCATCCAGAACAGCTGGTGCTCTCATGCATGCTTCAGCGTTGCTTGCCTTAAAGCGAGCATTGAAGACATTTAGCTCATCTGGTATGCTCGCGTCACTGGACAGCTCATGGCTGGGTTCCCCTTTGTATTCCATGATACCAAGCCATGCCACATCTGACGAGCATCAGAGCCCGTGTATTAGGATTCGATCTTGGTCCTGTATTGATGCTTTAACTGTTTGATGGTTCATTGGATGGCGTAGCAGTATTTTTTTAAGCACCTTGAAAGCGGCAGCTCTAGCATTTAGCCCAGTGCGGATGTTGCCTGTAATCCATGGCTTCTGGTTGGGGTATGTATTGTACGTACGATCACTGTATGGAAGATGTCGTCGATGCACTTATTAATATATATTAATATATATATGTGACTGATGTGTTAAACTCCTCAATGCCATCAGATGACTCCTGGAACATATTCCAGTCTGTGCTAGTGAAACAGTCCTGTAGCTTAGCATCCGCTTCATCAGACCACTTCCGTATTTAGCGTGTCACTGGTACTTCCTGTTAGAGTTTTTGCTTGTAAGCAGGAATCAGGAGGATAGAGTTACGGTCAGATTTGCCAAAAGGGACTGGGTCCGGGTCTGAATCTTGGGACCAATGTCTTTAGTTTAAATCTTGGTCTTGGCTCTTGAATATTACCTTAGTCTTTGGTTTACAAACCATAGGCAACCCAATTTGAGTAAGACAATGCTCTCTGATCATTGGCTGCTCACTCCCAACCCATAGGAATCCCCACATAGTTGACTACTTTCAAAATGGTGGAAGCCCTAAATGGCAACGTCTATACTAAAATAAGTTAAATCAATCTAGAGTCCTCCATTAATCTCTATGATTGACACTTGACACTGAAACACCTGCTATTTTGCCAAAATAATGATAGGTAAAGTGGTCATTTAAACATCTAACAACATAATTATTTGGATGCATATGTAATTCAACCAATCAACAACTTTAAGATTAATAATATCAACATTGAACATTTTACTGAGAACTGTACAAATATTTTTCTAAATTTAAAGGTTTTGAAAATCAGGTTCAAAATCATGTTTTTACTATTTTGTGAAATTTGGTTTGCAAAAAAATATATAATTTAATATGTAATAGGTTACTCAACATGATCTCTACTGTGTGAGTAGTATATATACTACATGACCAAAAGTATGTGGACACCTGCTCGTAAAACATCTCATTCCAAAATCATGGTCATTAAAAGGGAGTTGGTCCCTCCTTTGCTGCTATAAAAGCCTCCACTCTCCTGCTAAGGCTTTCCACTAGATGTTGGAACATTGATGCGGGGAATTGCTTCCAAGAGCATTAGTGATGTCCGGCACTGATGTTGGGTGATTAGGCTTGGCTTGCAGTTGGTGTTCCAGTTCATCCCAAAAGTGGGGTTGAGGGGGTTGGGGTCAAGGCTCTGTGCAGGCCAGTCAATGTGCAGGCCAGTCAAGTTCTTCCACACCAATCTCCACAAACCATTTCTGCATGGACCTCGCTTTGTGCGCTAGAGCATTGCCATGCTGAAAAAGAAAAGGGCCCTTCTGTGAGCTTGTGACCTACCCCTTCGGCTGAGGCATTGTTTCTCGTAGACATTTGCACTTCACAAAAACGTCACTTACAGTTGACCGGGGCAGCTCTAGCAGGGCATGCATTTGACGAACTGACTTGTTGGAAAAGTGGCATCCTATGACAGTGCCACGTTGAGTAAGGCTATTCTACTGCCAATGTTTGTCTATGGGGGTTGCATGGCTGTGTGCTCGATTTTATACACCTGTCAGCAACGGGTATGGTTGACATAGCCAAATCCCCTAATTTGAAGGGGTGTCCGCATACATTTGAACATATTGTTTGTCTACCTGACATTCTGTATGTTGGAAGATGTGTGCTGAAAGTTTTGGAAAAATAGGATACAAATCTGAATTTGTTTCCAACCCTCAATTTCACCACTGTAGAATGACCCATATAGTGTGTGTGTGTGTGTGTGTGTGTGTGTGTGTGTGTGTGTGTGTGTGTGTGTGTGTGTGTGTGTGTGTGTGTGTGTGTGTGTGTGTGTGTGTGTGTGTGTGTGTGTGTGTGTGTGTGTGTGTGTGTGTGTGTGTGTGAGCCTATTTTAGGCTTAGAGGTTTGGAGTTAAAGTTAAGGTTGGGGTTAGGGTTCAGGGTTATGTTTGGGGTTAAGGGTTAGAGGAAAATAGATTTGAATGGGAATAAAATGTTTTGGTGCCCACGAGGATAGTAAAACAAATGTGCGTCTGTACGACCTCACACGGATGCAGACTCAATGAGGCCACCAGAATTCCAAGCCTCCAGGGCTGACTTAGAGAGCTCAGCTGTGCTTACTCACACGCACGACTCTGGTTCCCTCCCTTCTCCTGCCAAGCAATTTTAACTGTACATTTTAACCATAAATAAGAGCAAAGAATCAAGAGAGCCAAAGCAGTGATGACATGGGGAAGCCCCGCTAAACCCTAGTCAGTCAGCCCAGGCCCTACTCAGCTCCAGGGCTTAGTTCTCCTCCCAGGGCCCTCTCCCTCCTCCCGCGGCCCGGCGCAGGTGCACTCCCTCTGGGGAGAAAGCCAGACCTGCTCCCTTGGCCTGGAGAGCAACCGCCCGCCCCTCCACTGTAAAAGCCCTTTATCTATACTTCTTAGAACAGCTGGGTGCAGCTGCATGTGAACACTTCCACAGTAACCCTTTCTTTCCCCGCCTTTGCTCGCTTCAGATGATGAGTCTCTCTCCTCTGTTCAGTAATTCCATCTCTACTTCATCCTTTTCCTACTGTGCGGTCTTTCCTTCTTTCATTCCTTCCCAGACAATGAAAACACCCCCAGCATGTAGCTATGTCCTCTCTCTCTTTCTGGTCTCTATTCTCCCTTTTTCCCCCTCTTTCTCTCCCTTTGGTCTCTCTCATTCTCTCTCAGCCCCTCCCTCTCTCCCCCTTTGGTCTCTCTCATTCTCTCTCAGCCCCTCCCTCTCTCCCTCTCTCTCTCTCCCTTTGGTCTCTCTCATTCTCTCTCAGCCCCTCCCTCTCTCCCTCCCTCTGTTTCTCTCTCTGGCCGGTCTCTCTCTCTCTCCCTTTGGTCTCTCTCATTCTCTCTCAGCCCCTCCCTCTCTCCCTCTCTCTCTCCCTTTGGTCTCTCTCATTCTCTCTCAGCCCCTCCCTCTCTCCCTCCCTCTGTTTCTCTCTCTGGCCGGTCTCTCTCTCCCTCTCTGTCAGCCCCTCCCTCCCTCTGTCTCTCTCTCTCTCTCTCTCTCTCTCTCTCTCTCTGGGGCCATTACAGTATGGCAGTCATTAGAAGCAGGGCAGAGGAACAGTTAAAGCCACGCGGGCACATTTATGACTTCCTCTGGGAGGAAGTTGACTGGTCATCGAAATGCTTGCCCCACCTGTGTTACACAAATACACACACTGTGTACGTATGTGTGTGCGTGTGTTTATCGATGTGTGCGTGTGTGTGCACGCGTGTGTGAGTCACTTGTCTCCTCTATGAACCCCTCATGTTGAACGGTAGTGGTCCCGGGCTACCGTACAGTACTATGGACGAACACAAATACACGTATACTACAATGCACACAAACACACAAGTACACACACACAAGCCCTTGGTACACCCCACACAGCCCACATAGACACACTGGATGTGTAAAACAGCTGTCATGTATATCCCTGCAACAGTGATTATGGGTGTCTTTGATCCATAATTGGATATACACACGTGAGCACGTGCACGCACAAACGCGCATGCACACGCTAATCCACTAACACACGACACCGCACGGTAGCATGACTTGAATTGACTTTAATGGACCGTGAACACATTACCGTTTCATTCATTAGACCACTCATTCTTTTCTCTCTTTTTTTTTAACTGTTTTTCTCATTCGGAATGAAACAATTCCGCTATTCCCGACACAGATGTACAGTACGTCTTTTAACAAGATGATGGATGTGGTTATGATGTGGGTGTAGAGATCAAGACCTCCAGACTGAACCCACCACAACAGAGTTGCAACGATGAGGTCCCTTCGACAAACAATCCAGCACTGCACGCCTGGCACACAGATGCAGGTTACCATCAATGCCTTCTCAATAAAGAGTGAACCCATTTCTGGAGTGCTGCCCAATGTGACCGTGCACCCCAGCTTCAATGCTCTCTCATAGACAGTGGCTAAAATAAAACGGTGTCAATCGTATATGAATGCCTGGACTCTCCCAGCTCCTCTGCCTCCTCTGTCCCCTCATACATAGAAGAGTAAAGGAGAGCCACTTCAAGCTTCTCCCTTATACTGGGAATCTCCTCTCAACCCCCCCCCCCCTTCTCCCCCTGGGCCAGTGGACCCCAGACACTTCCCTGAAGCCTGTATCTCCGGAGCAACAGGAGAAAGAACTGACGGGTCACATTAGCACAAGTGTCTGTTCAGAGCCCTCACACCCCTCAGTCCTGCACTGCTCGCTTCCGCTAGCCAACGGGGGGCAGCTCACCCCCCACCCCCATGGTTCATAAAGGGATTAAAACGCTTCGTAGGGTCAGCCCTAAGATCCTTATCACACACACTCTAACCTGGAGATCACTGACGGGAGCACTGCAATTACCTTAGCCCCCCCCACCCCCCACACACACTCTCTTTCCCTCTGTCTCTCGTCCTCCTGCAGACAACGTTGATGGAGACACTTCAAATCGTTCTCCACCAATGTTTTAAAACACTGTAGAAATAACAATACGTGTGTCACATTTTCCATAACCTCCAGAGAGAGGTAAAAGGGTGAAAGAGAGACAGCGAGAGAGAGAGAGAGAGAGAGAGATGGGAGAGAGTGGGGAGAGATGGAGAGAGAGATAGATAGATGGGGGAGAGAGAGATATATTGGTAGAAAGAGAGAAGGAGAGAGATGGGAGAGAGAGAGAGGGAGATATATAGAGAGGGAGAGGGGGAGATCACTCAACATGTTTATCCTGTAAAGAGGAGGAAAGGTTTGATCTCCCGGGTAACGGGTGACTTCCCGCAGCAGACTGATTACCGCGTTAGGAAATATCCTGCCCACTGGTGACTACTGATGGCATCATTGCTCTGTGACGTATTCATACTGCTGTAACGCCTGACGGCGCTGGCTGCCTGGGGACGAGTCAACACAGTTCCACCCTAGAACCTTGCCACTCGTCAGACCCATTAACCACGGGATTTGGTCTGTGAGCGTGCGTGTTTGCACCTGTGTGTGTTTGCGCCTGTTAATGTGAGTGCGTGTGTGTGCGTGTTTGCGCCTGTTAATGTGAGTGCGTGTGTGTGTGTGTTTGCGCCTGTGTGCAGCTTCCAGCCCCTGAGAGAGCTCTGTGTCTGGTCCGTCGGTTGTGACCTCTGTCTCCCTCTTATTGTAACACACAGAGAGGAGAGCTGAGGAGGAGTCACTCTTAGTCCATAAACGTGAGAGCTGGGTTTCACCTCAAGCTCCACTGCCTGTTATGAAGGTGCACTTCCCCTCTGGACCTCGGGGATTTACAGTACCACCCCAGACCCACTGCGTGCACGGGGCTCCCTGGAATGCCTCGCGCTGGCCAGACACAGAGCTAACACTTCAACTACCTGTAGTCAAATCATCTCCTAGACAAATGATTAACAGCAGCAAGAGATTTCTGAATTCCACATATTGGAGTTGTATGCCTCGACAAGCTGTAATGGAAGCTGTATGTCAGTGGTGCCGGTTCTGTGGTGTCTGTCTCAACACATGTTGAGGAAGTTGGATAAAGGAGTGTACAATAACCAGCTCTACTTCCCCTTGATGTCACCACTCTGAGAGACATAGAACCACAGTCATTTTCAAGTTTTCCCCTCTCTTTTCTCCTTCTCTCGTCTTTTTTACCTTCTTTCATTCAACGGCCGCAGCAGCCACACCCTCTTCAACCAGCCACGCCACCTCTTATTATAAGCTTAAGGATATTCTATACACACACACGCATGCGCGGATGCACACACACACACACTTACATAAATGTACAAACACAGACACATATAGACACAGACACAAACACACACAACAATAGAATTCGCAGTGTCTGTAAATGATTTGACTAATTTACCCCGAATCCAGAGCGGCATCCTCATTACACAAGATGAGCACACTGGCACGCTCATTGAAATAACTTGTTGTTTATTTAGTTTAATTATAACCATTCACTTTCCAAATAAAATAGTTGAGAAAGGGAAGTAGTCCAACGTAAGTAGTCCAACTGCCTTCCCAAATAAACACAAAACTGACACATCAAATTCGCATTTCACACTAAATCGACGTGATATTTCGACACTTGCTTACAGTTGTTGCTTTTACAAGGTTCGATTTGGCTGTTTGTGCCAGTTGGAGAATCTGTTAGGCATTACAGCCTTCTGCTAACGCAATCTTCCCGATAGAACACACACACACACACACACACACACACACACACACACACACACACACACACACACACACACACACACACACACACACACACACACACACACACACACACACACACACACACACACACACACACACACACACACACACACACACACACACACACACAGCATCTGGTCACAGGGCAGGATGGGTGGCTCCTGGCTTTCATACTGTGCTTAATGCACACACACACACACACACACCCCACTCTGCCTTTCAATCTCTTCTCCTCACCCTCAATGCTCCAGTACGGGCCATAATGCAGAGTTCTGAGCCCCGTGTTTATTTGTTTTCCCAGCAGTGTGGTTGGTAACTGTGTCCCTGGCTTTGCTTTGTCCCACATCTGGCCTCTCTCTCTCTAGGGGTAAACGCTGCTCCATGCTGCCCTCCGTGGAAGACAAGGGCACTGCGATCATTCTGACTTCCATTCACTAACACCTCAAGCTGCTCGCCTGCTGTGGAGGTATGAGAGACAGATCATGTGATGCATCCACCGCAAGGCACAGTTACCAAGATACAAGAGTAGCTGATGTAAAGGTCGTATGCATGCCTATCATCACTATCCTACAATTTTCTCCAAGTCTGTCTCCAATTCAGAGATCACTCTACTTGCTCACCCCCCCCCCCCCCCTAACCCCTCTCTCTACCTCTCGAACCTCATTCTGCTGTGTTTATGAGCAACCTCAGGGGTAAATTATGTCAGCAGCATACTCCGACACTGAAAATGGCCCGTGTTCAGTCTCAGAGAGAGGGAGAGAAAGAGGGAGACATGATTTAGAAAGCCGCGTGTCGTTGGCCGCAACATTCCTGGCCTCGGATGTGCGCCGTTCGTCATTTCAGCCAAGCAAGAACACCCGCTGCTCCGTACATCTGGGTCTTTTTGACAACTCGCCACGTTGCCGAGTCCCACCCGCAGACTGTTTCATCACCACTCACAGCAAGTGTCTGGGACGGTCCAAGAGCGCGCGCGGGCGACGTGCACGTCCAGATGTCAGTCTGTTTGGAGATCTACAGACGAACGTAGAACTCTAGGACTCTAGAATAGAAAGGGCATGGACCTTGATAAATAGTCCATGTGTTGTGTGGTAGCCTCGCGGAAAATGCGAGGACGCCTTTTTTTTGCTTCCCTGTGGTATGCTGGGTGCTTTAACTCGGCATGAAGCATTGAAACAGATGGGTGGAAAAGAGGACAGAAGCGACGGTATGAGTGTAATCACCTGAAGGCAACATTAGCTACCTGAACCAACTATTATTTTTTTTCACTCTCAGTTCATTATTTCCTGTCCGCGGAGGACCTCAAATATGCACTCTGAAACAAGTGCGTGCGCATGTGCCTGTGCTTATGTACGTGCGTGCATGTGAGAAAGTGAGGAAGTGTTGATATGTTCTGTCTGGCAGTTGGGAAGGGTTGAACCACTAGAGTAAGGGGGCAGAGTTGGGGGTTGAAGACAGAACAGTAGAGAACACTGTTGGGAGTGAGCTACGACTGAAGCTTGGACGAGGTCAGTGTATTCTGGTAGGTTTGAAGTTTCACGTTTTTTTTTATGCCACAAGTAGAGTGAAATGCCTTTCTTGCAAGCTCTGAACCCAACAATGCAGTAACGAATAACAATGTAATACTACAAGTAGCATGCGGTAGAACAAAAACACACGAGAAATAAAATCAGGAGAAGACAACCGTAAGTAAGCATACTACAGTGTATTCAGACCCTTTAACTTTTCCCACATCTTGTTACTTTACAGCCTTATCAATCTACACACAATACCCCATAATGACAAAGCAAAACAGGTTTTTATACATTTTTGCAAAATTATAAATAAAAAATGTCTGAAATATCACATTTACATAAGTATTCAGACCCTTTACTCAGTACTTTGTTGAAGCACCTTTGGCCGCGATTAGAGCCTTGAGTCTTTTTGGGTATGACGCTACAAGCTTGGCACACCTGTATTTGGTGAGTTTCTCCCACTGTTCTCTGCAGATCCTCTCAAGCTCTGTCAGGTTGGATGGGGAGTGTCACTGCACAGCTATTTTCATGTCTCTCTAGAGATGTTCGATCGGGTTCAAGTCCAGGCTCTGGCTGGGCCATTCAAGGACATTCAGAGACTTGTCCCGAAGCCACTCCTGCTTTGTCTTGGCTGTGTGCTTAGGGTCGTAGACCTGTTGGAAGGTGAACCTTCGCCCCAGTCCAAGGTCCTGAGCACTCCGAAATGGATTTTTATCAAGGATCTCTCTGTACTTTGCTCTATTCATCTTTCCCTCGATCCTGACTAGTCTCCCAGTTCCTGCCGCTGAAAAACACCCCCACAGCATGGTGCTGCCACCACCATGCTTCACCGTAGGGATGGTGCGAGTTTTCCTCCAGATGTGACACTTCGCATTCGGGCCAAAGAGGTCAATCTTGGTTTCATCAGACCAGAGAATCACCATTTAAGAATGATGGAGGCCACTTTGTTCTTCGGGACCTTCAATGCTGCAGAAATGTTTTGGTACCCTTCGCTAGATCTGTGCATCACAATCCTGTCTCGGAGCACTACGGACAATTCCTTCGACCTCATGGCTAGGTTTTTGAGCAGACATGCACCGTCAACTGTGGGACCTCATATGCAAATCATGTCCAATCAATTGAATTTACCACAGGTGGACTCCAATCAAGTTGTAGAAACATCTCAAGGATGATAAATAGAAACAGGATGCACCTGAGCTCAATTTCGAGTCTCATAGCAAACGGTCTGAATAGTTAAGGTATTTCTGTTTTATATTTTGAATACATTTGCAAAAATGTCTAAAAACCTGTTTTTGCTTTGTCATTATGAGGTATTGTATTGATTGATGAGGAAAACATTTAATTTGATCCATTTTAGAATAAGGCTGTAATGTAACAAAATGTGAAAAAGTCAAGGGGTCTGAATACTTTCCGGAAGCACTGTGTAAATACAGGGTCAGTCAGTTCCAGTACCATATTTACAATGTGCAAGGATAATGAAGTGATATAGGTAGATATGTATAGGGGTAAGGTGACTAGGCGTCAGGGTATATGATAAACAGAGTAACAGAAGCAGAGAACATTCTATGGCTTGGGTGGCTGGCGTCGTTAATGATTTTCCGGGTCTTCCTTTCACAACGCCTGATATAGAGGTCCTGGAGGCAGGGGGCTCGGCCCCACTGATGTACTGGGCTTTCCGCATCACCCTTTAGAGTGCCATGCCGATCGAGGACGGTTTCCATACTTCTGGTTTGAGTGTGTGCGTGCGTTTGCATGCTTGTGTGTGTTTTGGTATACGGTGGTGCAAGCAGTGGTGGAAAAATACCTAGTTATCATACTTGAGTAAAAGTAAAGATACCTCCATAGAAAATGACTCAAGTAAAAGTGAAAGTGAAAGTCACCCAGTAAAATACTACTTGAGTAAAAGTATTGGGTTTTAAATATACTTAAGTATCAAAAGTAAAAGTATAAATCATTTCAAATTCCTTATATTAAGCAAACCAGGCGGCACCATTTTCTTTTTTTTTTTTAATTTACGGATAACCAGGGGCACACTCCAACAGTTAAACATAATTTACAAATGAAGCATTTGTGTTTAGTGATTCTGCTAGATCAGAGGCAGTAGGGATGACCAGGGATGTTTGCTTTATAAGTGTGTGAATTGTGCACTTGTTCAATTCACACACTTTGCGCCCTAAGCATTCAAAAAGTAAAGAGTACTTTTGAGCGTCACGGAAAATGTATGAAGTAAAAAGTACATTATTTTCTTTAGGAATGTAGTGAAGTAAAAGTGAAAGTTGTGAAATATAAATAGTAAAGTACAGATACCCCCCAAAAAACGACTTAAGTAGTACTTTAAAGTATTTTTACTTAATTACTTTACACTACTGGGTGCATGGGGTTGATGTGAGAGCCACAGAGCTGGGGGGGAATAGAGGGGTGTAGGGACGGGGTCTGTTGGACTTTGAGGAGATAGAGTTTCTGTGCACAGCTGCTTTGGCCTGTAGATGGAGAGAAACATCTGTATTAATCTCAGTCCCAAGGGCAGCCCACTGAGCGCAGGAATGAGAGAAGGAGCGGGGGCTGGGTGAGAGCGTGTGTGTGCCTGCGTGCCATTTCAATCCTATTCCACGTCCGTCCTATTCCAACATTATCACTTCAGAACCCTGTAATTGACCAACACTCCCACCCCATGTACCCCAAATCTGTATTTCTCTTCTTCTTTTTTAAAAATGTTGTTACTTGAGAAAAATTATTTCCACCCACCTACCACCTGCTGTCTCTACTGCCACATTCACCGACCATGTTCACATACAACGTTCCATATTCCTTAAAGCACGATGTAACGTACATCGACGCCAGCGATGTGATGCTGAGATATAAAATACATCAGAATCCCATGACTCCAACATGACTGTGGCGTGACGGCGAACGTTTCCCAGCATGCATTTGTGTGTTTGTGTATGTGTACGTGTACAGCAGTGGGGTGACACAATGCTATCTCAATGCCAAATCCCTCTACTAAATCCAAACAAATTGGCCAATTAGAGGCTGTTTTTATTCTCCGGGCCCACCTATTACCTAGCCTCGCAAAGCCGCCCGGATCTCGCGAGCTTCTATATACGGAAGCTTTTGAGAAGAGGCCGCTTCGCGAGGCTACTTATTACCTGACACACCATAAAACCTAGACAACGGGCTGCCAACTCTGTGGCACCACCCAGGGGGTTGTGTGGGGGTGAGGAAGGGGGTGGCAGGGGGCAGGTGGTGCCCTGTGGTGTCACTATGGTAACGGATTGGATAACTATTGTTTGCTCTCGTCAAGTCTCACACCCTAATATGAATCTAATCAACAAACAAGTTGTTTTATCTCATTAATATGTGTCCTACGCTTGTAGCCCTGGGGTTCTATTTCAAAGAACCTCAGAATTGTATCTAACTGTTTCAAAATGCTTTAGATTTCATATGTTTTTACGGGGTTAAGAAAGGATGTAATTCAATTGCATCTACAGTAGAAACACTATTCAAATGTATACTTATACTGCAAGTAAAAGTTGAATGCTTTGTGTACATATTGGCAGCAGGTCTATTGTTCCCTGGCTGACGTTAGAGCCAGCGGAGAGCAAGGAAACCAGTGGACTCAAATGATTGTTGTTGCTTTTTGTTTCGACTCCATTTAGTGATGTGTTTCACACATCTGGTGCGGGTTAACAGCAACAGAACATTTGGACAATTTAAACAGAGTGCAGAGGTACACCTTTTTTTTTATAAACTGGCATATTCTCACATATATGTGTGTTCACGTTGGAGCCAAACTCAACACTTTATTTTATTTTACAACAGCCCTGCAGAGCAGCTGACCTCCAGCAGGACTATGAGACACCCAGGGACCAATCAGTATGGCTCGAGTTACTGAAATGATATAAAGCCAAGCACTGTTTCATTTGACTTTATCCACACATTGATACACTAACAAACACACATGCACCCACGCTCGACGCAGGAAGGTAACGCACGCACGCACGCACACACACACACAAACACACAAACACACACACACACGCACGCACACACACACACACACACACAAACACACAAACACACACACACACACACACACACACACACACACACACACACACACACACACACACACACACACACACACACACACACACACACACACACACACACACACTTCCTCACCGCCTCAGGCTAGGGTAATCCATGCAGGATTGCATGACAACGGAGCAGAGCAGGAAGCCATGACTAACACACCTGATAACACATTACTGTAAGACAATAAAACCCAGTTGTGGAAAACAGGCCATGCAGGTGATGGCAGTGTTTAATGATGTGAGAGATGCACATGGTAGACATGCAAGTCATCCTGCTGCCCTGTGGTGCGTGAGACCGAGCGGGTTATCCGTGTGTGTGTGTGTGTGTGTGTGTGTGTGTGTGTGTGTGTGTGTGTGTGTGTGTGTGTGTGTGTGTGTGTGTGTGTGTGTGTGTGTGTGTGTGTGTGTGCGTGTGTGTGTGTGTGTGTGTGTGTGTGTGTGTGTGTGTCTGTAAGTGTTTGACTTCGCCAGGCCAACTCAGCCTGGCCAAGCCGCCAAGAGCTTGGATGGTTTGTTTAAGGGGAAATGCCTTAATTCACTGTGGATGAGGGCTAATGCACTGGGGACCGCCGGGATCATATCAAATATATTAGCCAAATGGGAAGTGTATGTGGTTATGTATGTGCATGCGTGTGAGAAAGTGAGAAAGTGTTGACATGAGTCAGTGTGTAGTGGTAAGGAAGGGTGGGCAAGACACAAATCACTCCAGCTAAAAGGACTACACATTGGGCGAGAGAGAAAGAGAGAGAAAGAAAGACAGAAACTTGCCCATGTTAATTGTTTCATACGCCAAGCTCACGCGACAGAAAAACGCCATCCAATTTCACACAGAAGTGTGTCAGCGTGTTAGCGTGTCAGCGAGCGTTGCATGTTCAGCAGCAACACACCCTGGGCTAGGGCGACCCATGTTGCGTGTAGCTGTGTACATTCTGCATGTATGCCGTAAGCCATTTACACAGCTGGCCTTTTAACTGAAGTGACTCAGACAGAGGAGAGGACGTCCCTGG
The DNA here is from genome assembly GCF_029448725.1 of Salvelinus fontinalis. Lineage (NCBI taxonomy): Eukaryota > Metazoa > Chordata > Actinopteri > Salmoniformes > Salmonidae > Salvelinus > Salvelinus fontinalis. Next base: position 46,346,675 of record NC_074695.1, read on the forward strand.
CCCTGGGGTCTGTCCCAAAGCAACACACCCACCAGCCGCAGAGCAGTTCAGATACACACCGACAACAGATCCACTTTAAGCAAGACTGAGAACAGCTTAACTATACAGTATACTGACACGATCAGCTATCAGCTGACCCCAGAGCAGCTCGGATATACACTGACAGCACATCAGATATCAACTGGCCTCAGAATAGCTCAGATACACACTGAATATCACCATACCATATCATATAATGTATTTTACCGCCATTCAATAACTCTAAACACAAATCAACTGCCCTGTGCACAACTCAAGCACTCAGCAGCACTTATCAATGATACAACATCAGTTACATTCCATGACCACTTTATTTGAATGGCATATGCTCAAACAATCAGATTGTGCCAGTTCCAACTCTTTTTTTCCCCCAGGCAACAACTAGAACTGAAGGAGAGCTCTCTGTGGCAATGCATTTAAGCGGGGCAAAGTCATGAGTCTACACCAAAGTACTATTCCCATCCTCTATGCTCACTTGCAGACTCTCCTTAGGGGACGTCTGTCAAGAATCAGGGTCATGCGGAACCACCAAACCTCTTCAGTGCCTCCCTGCGTTTTCACTCTTTCTTTTTTGCTCTCCTTCTCTCTCCCTCGCTGGCACTTTGACGGGACTATCAGTGAAATCAGACACAATCCTGTTGTCACAATATTTAAAAGCTAAAATGCCACCCAGCTAACTTATAAAAAAGCTTCCCAAGGCTACTTCCAGGGCAGCTGGAAGTCAATCTAACAGAGGCGTCTCCGGCATGATGCCATTTATGGAACCTGACTTGTGAGGGGTTAAAACGGAAAAACCCCCACAATGAATGAGTGAAATAAAAAAGCCATCAGTGTCTATGATTATAAGAGAACTCTCTCTGTTCTCTTGTATTCTCTCTCTCTCTCTCATATAGAGGCGTATTAATCAGCATTATGATCTGGTGGCCTGGATCAAGCCTGGCTCAGGAAGAAGAGCCCTGACAATGAAGCCCATTCACGAACAGGACCACAGTGACATCATATCCAAATGATACAGTATACTTTGCAAAAAGGTTATCACAGATCATTTGAATTTTGGTAAGAGGAACCCAACTTGGCATGAGGGGAACCTAACCTGCCCTGTGGGGCAGAGAAACGGCCACTGTGCTGCTCAGTAACCATATCACCAGGCCTCAACCCCTCATAGTCACTGGGAGCTGAGTGGAAATGACTGGACAAGACGGCAAACATTACTTTGATTGGGGCTTCATTCACAAGCCACGAGTCAGAGAACAAGCATAGAAACCTATAGCGAGAAAGGGTCTTGATTACGTAAGACGGGTTCAGTTATGAAATGATTCATTCATTCGCCGCAAATCGTTTCGCTCCTTCGCTGATGTGAAACACCTTGATTTTGATTTAACGTCAGCCTTATGGATTACAGACTGAGAAAGAATCAAAGGCCCATACAGTACATATCAGAGTCCTCTCTGCCTCTCACAGGCTGTCTCCTTGCCCTGCTGAAGTCTTAGGTTGCCTGAAATGGCACCCTATTCCCTTCATAGTGCACTACATTTGACCAGGGTCCTAGAGCCCTATTCAGGACCTGGTTAAAAGTAATGCACTATATAGGGATTGGGAACATGGTGCCTTTTCAGACATGTTAGGAAAAGAAAGAGGCCCTTGACTTTGCAAGGCTTTGCGGTCCCATCCAGCTGTGTCACAGCCTGTCCAAAATAGCGTCAATATAGCAGCTCCCTCTGTAATGGCATAGTGCGGCAGAGAAAACACTGTCACCTCCCTCTCCGTTGCCAAAACACTCCAACAATCATCCCTCCATCCCTCCAGGATTCTTCACAAGCTCCAGCTACCTCGGGCCGGGAAACCTCTTCTTGTTATCTTTGTTGACGTTCGCCTCTGAGCTTTGAGAGTTCTAGAACTGCCGAAGTCGTACACCGTATAAGTTCTCTGGCCAGATCCCCTGCAGCAGTGTCCTGTTCTTCTTCAAATGAATCGCAAATACTCGTCTTGGCCCTTGGTCATTCATGTGGTTGCTGTGGTTGCGTCATTCGCTGGCCAAATTGAGTTATGGTGGTGTGTTGATCTTTCCATAAATCCCCTGGCGTTGCCTGCTAACGTTGCGACGATGGGCAGGCAGTAAAAGCTTCGCTCGCCGTTGCTGCTGACAGCAATGGTAATCAGAAGACCGAGCAGCATCTCAGGGGGATTTCGCTAAGACTCACTGATTAGATAAGGAACGCGGTTATGAAACCTGGACACGCTAAATCCACAGCCAACAGCTGGGAAGAAAACATTTAGCAAATGCTTAGAGGGGAAAGTACACGGGCTATCAGACACATTGTCTGTAAGGTCTTTCATTCACAGCATGGGTCAGAAAAACAACTGTGCTTGCCCAACTCTGATGTTAGAATCCAGACTGCAGTATATGGATCCCTTGTGAATGTTGTTTTGATGTTATTTGGTTGGAAATGCAACAAAAAAAAACCAGAGGAGAACGAGATTCACTTTGAACCTATCCTGCTGTTGACACTTGCTCATGCTCAAGATAACAGCGGTGGACGACGTGTCTGCAGGTTACAGCCATCTGCAGGGTTTAGCACCTGAACGTTAACACGGTGGACAGCTGTTTGACTGAGACAGACGGAGACTAGACACTGGAATGTGATGCTCGTGGATTCCTAGACTGGATCATTATCTCAATTGCAACACACTGTGAAGACGGACTACCTATTCCACAACTTGTATCTACATTTGATGGCTTTTCTCCCGCAGCGTATGCTATAGCCCTATGAAGTGTTTCTGCAGGACAAAGACCCGTGAAGTCCAATGTGCGAGCGAAACAGAATGGTTGGTCCAATAAAAATAGAAAATGCATTACATTTTTTACTCCGGAGATTTGAGAAATCCCCAGTTGTCTTTTTAGACCAAGAATCTGTAGGGTAATACGTCTTAAGACCCAGTGTTAAGTAATTAGATATAACCTAAACATGGAGCTGGGAACATAAACAATGTCACTTGGTCTGTAAATCAATACTATCAACAGTTGAATGATTTGCACATACACTATATACACAAAAGTATGTGGACACCCCTTCAAATGAGTGGATTTGACTATTTCAGCCACACCCATTGCTGACAGGTGTATAAAATTGAGCACACCGCCATGCAATCTCCATAGACAAACATTGGCAGTAGAAGGCCTTACTGAAGAGCTCAGTGACATTCAACACGGCACCGTCATAGAACTCCACCATTCCAATAAGTCCGTTTGTCAAATTTCTGCCCTGCTAGAGGTGCCCCGGTCAACTGTAAGTGCTGTTATTGTGAAGTGGAAACGTCTAGGAGCAACAATGGCTCAGCTGCAAATTGGTAGGGCAAACAAGCTCACAGAGTGCTGAAGCGCGTAGTTTGTAAAAATTGTCTGTCCTCGGTATCACCACTCACTACCAAGTTCCAAACCGCCTCTGGAAGCAACGTCAGCACCAATAACTGATTGTCGGGAGCTTCATGAAATGGGTTTCCATGGCCGAGCAGCCGCACACAATCCTAAGAGAATCATGCGCAATGCCAAGCGTCGGCTAGAGTGGTGTAAAGCTCAACGCCATTCAACTCTGGAGCAGTGGAAAAGAGTTCTCTGGAGTGATGAATCACGCCTCACTATCTGGCAGTCCGAAGGACGAATATGGGTTTGGCGGGTGTCAGAAGAACACTACATGCCCCAATGCATAGTGCCAACTGTGAAGTTTGGTGGAGGAGGAATAATGTTCTGGGTCTGTTTTCATGGTTCGGGCTAGGCCCCTTAATTCCAGTGAAGAGAAATCTTAACCTATAGCATATAATGACATTCTAGATGATTCTGTGCTTCCAAATTTGTGGCAACAGTTTGGGGAAGGCCCTTTCCTGTTTCAGCATGACAATGCCCCCGTGCACAAAGTGAGGTCCATACAGAAATGGTTTGTTGAGACTGGTGTGGAAGAACTTGACTGGTCTGCACCGAGCCCTGATCTCAACTCCATCGAACACATTTGGCATGAATTGGAGCGCCGACTGTGAGCCAGGACAAATTGCCCAACATCAGTGCCCCACCTCACGAATGCTCTTGTGGCTGAAAGGAAGTAAGTCCCCACAGCAATGTTCCAACATCTAGAGGAAAGCCGTCCTGTTATAGCAGCAACGGGGACCAACTCCATATTAATGCCCATGATTTTGGAATGAGATCTTCCACGAGATCTACTTCTGATCATGTAGTGTATCTCAAGTTTCACTCATGTTATTACATATTGTTGAATGTTTAATAAGAGTATAAGCAACGTGTTACTTATCATTTTCAAGGCATGCGCTTATCTGTTTTCAAGATATCTTGAAATGAGATATCCACCACTAAGTGCAAAACTGCAGATGGTTAAGATTAAGACTGAAAATCTGATACTGCAGGGGAACAACATAATAAACACAGATGGCAAGGGGTGACATACCTAAATTGACAAAGCTCATAACCATGTCTGCGTCGTTTAGGAAGTTGTTGTCCTGAAGAGTGGCTATCGGCGGCCCCTGGGTGGTGAAGATGGGTTTGTATGGGTAGGAGTACCCATCCTCTTTCCCCTCCGTGGACATGGCGTTGTACAGGTCCAGCATGAACATCGGTGCCGCGTTGTGCTTCCCGTGGAGATGCGGCCGTGGCCGGTGCGGCAGCCCGAGGATCGAGAGGATTTCCCGCTGCATCTCCCGGCGCTCCTGGCTCTTCAGCCGCCGGTGGATGAAACTGGAGTGGACCTCGTTGTCCAGGGTAAAGTTCGAAAAGACCGTGTCCGCAAAAACGCAGTAGCCCCAAAGTAGGAACAAAGCAGGGACACGTCTATCCAAAAATAAAACCATAATGATGCCGTGCGTAATTGCGCTGAGTGCTCTCACCCAAGACTTAGAACAAGGACATTGAACGTCGCAACAGGTTTGTTCAATACCCGTATCATTGACGGCCCCTCATGTTGAGGGAAGAGTTCCCGATTGCAACATCAATTTCACTTCAACGTCCACTTTTACTGGCTTGCCTTAAATCCACGGATCTGCAGAATTTTAAATGTCGATCCTGTACCCTTTACATCCAGCTACTCCGACCCCTTTCACTATCACTGTCTCCCTGGTTCACGCGTTAAGTGAGAGGTTGACAAGACGTGTTGCAGCAAGTGCGATGAGCCGAGCTCAGCGAGCAAACTTTGAGGAGGTGGTTTATGCGCTGGGAGGAGCAGAGAGAGGGAGCGCTTTAATTACTTTAGCCCAGACAATGTTCCTTCTTTCTCTCTCCATCTCCCTCTCTCTCGCTGTGTGTGTGTGTGTGTGTGTGTGTGCGTGCGTGCGTGCGTGCGTGCGTGCATGCATGCGAGCGAGCGAGAGGGGCTCCTTGGCTTGCAACTTGCCACGGGGTGGGTGAAGGTACAACGTGTTTGTATTTTGTTAAATAATTGGATGGGGACATACTTACCCTCACAACAAAAGCACAGTGTGACAAAATACCTTGATGGCTTTGGAAAAGACCCTCCATCAGTGTCATGCTCTCTTTCTTTTGTTCCCTGGAAACGGTTTAAAGGATATTTCAGGATGTAGACAATGAAGCCCCTTATCTACTTCCCCAGAGTCAGACGAAGTAGTACTAGTCGATACCATTGTTATGTTTCTGCGTGCAGTTTGAAGGAAGTTGACTAGCGTTAGCGCATTTGCTAACTAGCGTTAGCGCAATGACTGGAAGTCTTTGGTAACTGCTAGCCTGTTAGAATGGTAACTAGTTAGCGTTGGCTCGCGAAACTACCTCTACCTTCCTTCATACTGGATGCAGAGACATGCAAATGTTATCCACGAGTTCATCTGACTCTGGAGAAATAGATGAATGTTTTCATTGCCAAAAATCCTGAGGTATCCCTTTAACACCACCAATTACCTATGACAAGCACCTGATACTATTGTCTCTGTTTTATGGAAGGGTAGTTATTTGCTTCTAGGGAAACTGTGTGGGCGATGTTGGCGAAGGTGTCCTGTGTTGTCTGATTCTGTGAGAGAGATCATAACATGCCATACAATGTGCTCATACTGTAGGTGCACTCTACCAGGACCAGAACACCAATGACGGGATTATTACAGCTTTACTATCAAAACATTCAGTCAGACAACCTCTGTGAGGTAGGATGAGACAAGTGGTGCAGTGGAAATACATTTATATCCTACAGTCTGCCTGCCCGGTCGCACACATGCCCATGCCTTCTGAGTGTTTAGTTCTGAGTGCTCCCTACTCCCTGTTGCCCTAGCCAGTGTAGAGACAGGCAGGAAGTAGGTAACGACAGACAGCGCTGTGCGGTGCTCAGACACAGGGTTGAAGGGGACGGGGTGCAGATGTTTGGCAGCTGTTTCACCCCTTCCATGTGCCCCCCTGGCCACAGCACCTCTTAAACACCACACTTTAATGGAACGTTCCTGACCCTCTCGTGCACTCCACTCCTGCCTTGACTGGGAGAGGGGCTTTCAGATGGCCCTTCCACCATTAATGACCACTTCATGTTGAAAGGGCTCCTCCTCACAGTGGAAGGGTAAACTTTTAGCTTCACAGAGAGACTCGTTTTAATGGCTCTGTGAGGTTGAGATGTTTTAGGGCCACAGCTTGCCAGGTAATTTTATTACAGTCAAATTAGACTTCAATGGCACAGCGAGGTAGAACGGGGCCGACAGTCCCCCGGTCAACGCTGTAATTGCCGGTAGGAAAGAGAGGGAGAAAAGAGAGAGCATGGCTAGAGGTAGTTATAGGCCGAGCCCACCTCCCTGCCCATTAAATGTGCTTGTTCTCCATTTCATAACAGCCCCACTCCCCTTTTTCCAATGACAATGCAATGTGGTTTGTCTGAGAACCTGCCCTGCGCTCTTCTCCGTGCCTGCCAGCACTCATTCCCTGTGTGTATCCGCAAGTCACTCTATTGCTATTGAATGCTCTTTCAGCGGTAGCCTGCAACATATAAACACTGCTATCCGGTCCCTCAGATAGAATCAGCTAATGGCCGCGGGTGTTTACATTACGGCGGTTTCCGACAGAGGACATGAAAGGGGCTTGTTTTCAGTTAGAACCATAATCTCTCACTTTATACCGCAAGCTGGGGCCCCCTCGGTCCGTAGCCCCTCAGCCGTCCAGCCCCTGAGCCCTGGCCTCAGTCAGTACCCAGAGAGGGGCTGCCACTCCGGGGCACGATAATAGGAACAGACCCCCCTTTGTTTGGGCCTCCATAGCTCTGGTGACAGTCACAGTAAACAGGGGGCACAGACTAAGGCCAGGCTAGGGGAGCTGCACTGAGGGGCCTTTGACCAGGGCGACTAAAGCAGAACAAAAAGGGTTTGAGCTCTCCGCCCTTTCACAGTCACATACACACACATTTTGTATAAGTAATATACACACAAAACCATACATTGTCACACACATGTACACCACACACACACACACACACACACACACACACACACACACACACACACACACACACACACACACACACACACACACACACACACACACACACACACACACACACACACACACACACACAACTACTCCTGTCCTTCAGGGTCTCAAAGTCATCCTCTTCCCTCTATCCTACCATGCAGTCAGTCAGTGCAGCTGTGTGAAGGCCATTATTGGGAGAAGACACACACACAGGGGGCCCTGGTCTAGTAGACCAATCAGTGGCGTAAATTGAGAGTGAAGTGCGGGCCTATTATCATTAGCATTCTGAACAACTGAGCTGTACATTGAACACGTATATTTTGTATGTACCGTACCTGCAAGCCATTTACAGTGCATTATGAAAGTATTCAGACCCCTTGACTTTTCCCACATTTTGTTATGTTACAGCCTTATGCTAAAATGGATTCAATTCATGTTTTTCCTTATCAATCAACACACAACACCCCATAATGAAAAAGCTCAAATGTAATTTTTGTGAAAAACAGAAATACCTACATAAGTATTCAGCACCCTTTGCTATGAGACATGAAATTGAGCTCAGGTGCATCCTATTTCAATTGATCATCCTTGAGATGTTTCTACAACTTGATTGGAGTCCACTTGTGGTAAATTCAGGTACACACCTGTCTATATAAGGTCCCACAGTTGACAGTGCATGTCAGAGCAAAAAGCAAGCCATGAGGTCGAAGGAATGTTCCGTAGAGCTCCAAGACATTATTGTGTCGAGGCACAGATCTGGAGAAGGGTACCAAAACATTTCTGCAGCATTGAAGGTCCCCATGAACACAGTGGCCTCCATCATTCTTAAATGGAAGAAGTTTGGAACCACCAAGACTCTTCCTAGAGCTGGCCACCCGGTTAAACTGAGCAATTGGGGGAGAAGGACCTTGGTCTGTGAGGTGACAAACAACCCGATGGTCACTCTGAGAGAGCTCCAGTGTTCCTCTGTGGAGATGGGAGAACCTTTCAGAAGGACAACCATCTCTGCAGCACTCCGCCAATCAGGCCTTTATGGAAGCCACTTCTCAGTAAAAGGCACATGACAGCCCGCTTGGAGTTTTTCCAAAAGGCACCTAAAGGACTCTCAGACCATGAGAAACAAGATTCTCTGGTCTGATGAAACCAAGATTGAACTATTTGGCCTGAATGCCAAGCGTCACGTCTGGAGGAAACCTGGCACCATCCCTACGGTGAAGCATGGTGGTGGCAGCATCACACTGAGTGGATGTTTTTCAGCGGCAGGGACTGGGAGACTAGCCAGGATCGAGGGAAAGATGAACGGAGCAAAGTATAGAGAGATCATTGATGAAAACATGCTCCAGAGTGCTAAGGTCCACTGGGGCGAAGGTTCACCTTCCAACAGGACAAAGCACCCAGCCAAGACAGCGCAGGAGTGGCTCCAGGACAAGTCTCTGAATGTTCTTGAGCCCAGACTTGAACCTGATCGAACATCTCTAAAGAGACATGAAAATAGCTGTGCAGCGACGCTCCCCATCCAAGCTGACAGAGCTTGTGAGGATCTGCAGAGAAGAATGGGTGAAAATCCCCATATACAGGTGTGCCAGCATCATACCCATGAAGACTCTAGGCTCTAATCGTTGCCAAAGGTGCTTCAACAAAGTACTAGGTAAAGGGTCTGAATGCTTATGTAAATGTGATATTTCATTATATATTTATATATTTTTAAATTGCAAAAATTTCGTCAAACCTGTTTTTGCATTGTCATTATGGGGTATTGTCTGTAGGTTGATGAGGGGGGGAAACTATTTAAACCATTTTAGAATAAGGCTGTAATGTAACAAAATGTGGAAAAAGTCAAGGGGTCTGAATACTTTCTGAATGCACTGTATATGATCTGATGCAATTAAAGTGAGGAAGTCTGTCTTTAAAAGTGTTTATAGTGATTTTGTCTAAACTATCTTTGTTTTAGCAGACTAGTATTAATCCGTATTAGGATAAGAGAGCTTTCCCTCAAGACCTTGCACTCAAGACCATGCACTCAAGGACAGATAATTTACCAAACACACACACGCACAGCCTCACACACACATCCACACATTGTAAAAAAAACTCTCACTCTGGTCTATGCCTGCCTGCACGAACGTACACCTCCTGTTTCCTGCAGGTTGGAGCACGACAGCAGCTTCTGAGAGACAGACCACACAGCAGCTCTGTGAAACACTGCTGGAACACTTACACACTCTTTCTCGCACACACAAACACACAAACACTTACACACAATCTCACCCTCCTCTGATCTCTCTTTTTCCTCTCTTCTTCTTGTTCCGCGAGGAGTCTGTGCTCTCTCTCTCTCTCTCTGTCTCTCTCTCTCTCTGTCTCTCTCTCTCTGTCCCTCTCTATGTCTCTCTCTCTCTCTCTCTCTGTCTCTGTCTCTCTCTCTGTCTGTCTCTCTCTCTGTCTCTCTCTCTGTCTCTCTCTCTCTCTCTCTCTCTCTCTCTCTCTCTCTTATTAATTATATATATAATCTTTAACAGAGGAGAGGTCAAAGGTAAGATTAATATTTATGTTGAGTGTTACCCTGGAGAGCGCCGAGCGGCACTCCTTTGAAGGTGTGGGGGCATTGGGGTGGGGTCCAAACGAGCTGCCCTGTAGAGGGTACAGCAAAACCTGCTTTTGGGGTAAACTGACCCTCAAACGAAGCAGTGCGGATTCGGGGGGAGGGAGGGGTGGGTGCATTTTTCTCAACCCGTTTTGGCCCAGCCCGCCCGCCCCTGTCTACATTCGCAGCACAGCCCCACTGCGTGAGCTTCACAGTGCCTCACAGTTTGGCTGAGGGAACGCAAATGTTCCCCTTCTGGTGTCAGACACTTCCAGGGCCATCTGCAACATATGAGACACAGCTGTGAAACGGCCGGCGTGAGAGAGAGAGAAGAAAACAAAACGTCTTAAAACTCATGTCCTTTGTGTTTTCCATTCCCTAGGTGGATTTTTCCAAAACGGTGCTTAGCGTCACCGTAACAAAAGAGAGACTTCAGACAAACTCACAGGTCTCCAAATGACACATGCTCAGGTCCTGATGATGATGATGATGATGGTCAGCTCATTAGATATACTGCACCTGTAGTTCTCCTACTGTCATTCAGTACCTACAGTACTTTCCTCCTGTATCCCGTGTCTCTTCTCACCCTGTCTGTCTGCAGACGGATATAGGCCACACAGGAACACCACAGTAGCCTGGCTCTGATTCATAGCACTCAGCAGCTCATCACACCCTAATCAGTTGTGTTTCCTACTGTTGACAGGCACAGATAGCATTTACTGAAGCCTTACCCCTAATGCACCCACCACACAGAGTTATTGCTTATCCAAAGCAGGATATTATCACCCAGACATCCACTTACCGTGTCACTCTGTGTCATCAGCGCAGAGAATCGGCCTGACGATACTCTCTTCTCTCCCCACTTTACCTCACACTCATCAGTGTGTCCATTTCGGGGTGGGAGGAGTTAATAATGGCCCCTCCGGCTCAGCGGAGTCCCCCATTTAGATCCTTGTCTCTATGGTGAGTGGGCCCTTGTTCTAATCAATCTGTAAGCCTGTGCTGGGCTGTCAATCAAAGCCCTGGGTGATTAGCGATCAGTCACTTCCTTTTTAGTGGAGCAGAAACAGAGCCACACCGGCCTCACTGGCCCGGGCAAAAAGCTGATGAGAAACAGGGTTAGAGGACCAGGGGAGGAGGGGTTAGAGAAGGAGGTGGACAGGGAGTTTGGGTGGGGGTGTTGGGTGGTGGTTGGGTCCGATGAGGCAGCTCTGTTTTCGATTTGTGAGGATTAGGCTGACAGATCTGTATGTGGTTTGTTTAGACCTCTAGCTTCAGCTAATCCCCCTCACCTGCAGTGGGTGCAGCCTCCTCCCTCCTCTCCCTTTCCTCTGACCCTACAACCCCCCTCAACCCCCCCATGCTTCCCCCTTCACCCAGTACAAACACTCATCCCGAGACGCTGCACTCTGTCTCCTCAGGTTAGGGCCTCACACTCGACACAAATCTTTCTCAGGCCAAAGGAACCGGCGGGGATCCCTGCCGCTCTGAACCAGGGGGAAGAAAGAGGACCACAACATCTTGTGGGCTTTCTTTCACAGATTATTCGGGGGGGTTTTCATGGCGGGCGGGTGAGGAGTTGTTGCTCGTCACCTAGAGATAGCAATTACTGAGCTATTAAGGGCCATTACTGCGAAAGCAGCTTGTCATAGCCACTCAGGAGCGAGAGGGAGACCTCTTCTAAAGCAGCGCGTTAGGAGATATTCAGGGTCAGGTCAGTGGCAGAGACCTTTTTCCCTCCAAGTCCTGGCTCCCACACACTCCCAAACAAGCCCTGAGCATTCTGCGAGACCACCGTGCCCCTACAAACACACACAACATGCCCGCAAGTCATTTGCTAAGGAGGAGACTCCAAAATGACCTAACGTTTCCAGAATTCAGAAGAGATTGTCTGTTATAACAACACAACGGCATGGATTTCATGCCTCTAGTTGCCAGATGAAAGGAATGGCCCCAGGCAAATGTTAACTCATTTTAGTTGCAGTTTTTTTTATTTCACAGCGGGCCTCAGAGAGAAAGAGAGAGAGGGAGAGAGAGAGAGAGAGAGAAAGAGGGAGAGAGAGAGAGAGTGGGGTGTGGGGTTCTCTTTTTAGCGAGAAATTAAAGCTTCCCCCACTCAGCCCTGTGGTGTTGTGAGGTAGGCAGGAATTTGAGGCTCAGAGGTGGTTTCGCTGTAGGGGTCACAGAGGTACCGACAAATGTTTGGAGGGTCTTGGGGTGGAGCGCATGCAGTCTGCAGCTGGTGGAGCGATGGCACAGTATGGTGCGACACACACACACACACACACACACACACACACACACACACACACACACACATTCACACACACATTCCTGGTAACACACTCCTAATGTGAAGCAGTTATGGTATCTCACAGAAAATTACAGGCATATATCCTGATGTGCCGGACAGCACCACTGTCGCTTTATGTTTCACTGACAACACACGTTCACAGACACTTCAACAGCTGTTTAGAGTGTGTGGGTGTCTGCTAAAGATAACTATGTGCACAGCCTTAACACGAATAAAGGCACCGAGAAATAAATTACGGACAACACATGCACAATTGTCAATGAGCATATGCCAAAATCAAAGTCCTCAACTTCTCAATTTCAGTCAGACTAGATTAGCCAATGATTTGTATCTGCCCACACTCTGTAAGAACACACACGCACGCACGCACACACGCACGCACGCCCGCACACACACACACACACACACACACACACACACACACACACACACACACACACACACACACACACACACACACACACACACACACACACACACACACACACACACACACACACACACACACACACACAGAGGAAGGAATATTGGACAAGTTGCAGCAGGCCCGTGTCAGGATGCTAATAAGGTTTAGTAGGTTGCTATGGGGTGCTAACTGGCCCACACACACTGGCCCTGGGCAAAGCTATCCATATTCATTTCATTCCAGTGTAGGTTTTATTTCATTCCTCCTCCACAAGAATGTAATCAAACATGTCCAAACACTTTGTGGAAGTTGACAAGTTCCGGGTCGAATTGTTGGAAAATGTAGATACGATGATGGACACTCAACAGAGCCATGAGGAAGTCAACAGGTAGGTCTATGTTTCTTTCTATACATCAGCGCTTGACTAGGGCAGGAGCTCGCCGGAGCTGAGTACCGCACCTCAAATGTTCTACCGCTTATTAACCTCCTGCTCGTCTTATTCGTTTCAAAAGTATCAAAACGTATTGTGGAGCTCCTGCGTCCAAATGTCAACAGTAACAGCAACCTAAATGAGTAGCGGTACCTATTTCCGTCCAAGTCCAGCACTGTGATACACAACATGTGGTACACAGACAACCCTTGCCGATGTGATAGGCTTGCCTACGCTAGGTATGAGCATGTTATTCTAGACAATTTTCTTGCAGTTTTTTTTTTTTTTTTTAGTTTTTTTAAGGGGTGGATCAGCTTAATATTGCGGAAAGAATGTTGCTCCCATCAATGTAATTGTCTGCATCATTTCCAATCCCCCATATATTTTGGGGGGAAATATATATATCCATAGACATAAACGCATGCATACATATACACATACATAAACATACCTATATAGATATACATACTTTTTAAAGAATATACCTTTATTATTCCCTGCAAACCCTACCACCCTCCCCCAAAACACTTAGGTTTCTACCTTCAGTTTATTCTTGCAGTTTTTACTGCCTAGGCCCATTGGCTTATTGGCTCAACAGAGTTGAAAGAGGAGACATTTTATGTGGCGATATATGCTTGTGAAAAAAATGACAGGATTGTTTGAATCAGTTTGAATTTGTGGTCCATAGATTTTCCCATTAATAACTGGTGTACTTTAGTTAGACTATAGGTTAGACCTGCCACCAAGGTTACTTTTCTCTATTCTGATTCTCAGCCAGGAACTTTTCATCTGCATTGAAAAGGTGATTCTAGAGATAATGATCAGTCTGTCTAATGATGAAGCTCCAGTTTTGGTCCTACCCGACCGATCCAAGTGGGTCAATGTAAGGTAAGCTACTCACTTTGTTACTATAATGTAAAGCTTTCGGGCCTTTTTCTTATCCAGACAGTGCATTCGGAAAGTATTCAGACGCCTTTACTTTCTCCACATTTTGTCACATTACAACTTTATTCTAAAATGTATGAAATCATTTTTCTTCCTCATCAATCGACACACAACACTCCATAATGACAAAGCGAAAAAAGGTTTTTTGAAATTTTTGCACATTTATTACAAATATCAGAAACTATTCAGACCCTTTGTTATGAGACTCGAAATTGAGCTCAGGTGCATCCTGTTTCCATTGATCATCCTTGAGATGTTTTTCCAACTTGATTGGAGTCCACCTGTGGTAAAATAAATTGATTGGACATAATTTGGAAAGGAACACACCTATCTACAGTACATAAGGTCCCACAGTTGACAGCGCATGTCAGAGAAAAAAACAAGCCATAGAGCTCCGAGACAGGATTGTGTTGAGGCACAGACCTGGAGAAGGGTACCAAAACATTTCTGCAGCAGTGAAGGTTCCCAAGAACACAGGTGGCCTCCATCATTCTTAAATGGATGAAGTTTGGAACCACCAAGACTCTTCCTAGACCTGGCCACCCAGCCAAACTGAGCAATCGGAGGAGAAGGGCCTAGGTCAGGGAGGTGTCCAAGAACTCGTTTGTGGAGATGGGAGAACCTTCCAGAAGGTCAATCATGTCTGCAGCACTCCACCAATCAGGCGTTTATAGTAGAGTGGCCAGACGGAAGCTATTTCTCAGTAAAAGGCACATGACAGCCCGCTTGGAGTTTGCCAAAAGAACCCTAAAGACTCTCAGACAATGAGAAACAAGATTTTCTGGTCTGATGAAACCAAGATTTAACTATTTGGCCTGAATGCCAACCATCACATCTGGATGAAATCTGGCACCATCCCTACGGTGAAGCATGGTGGTGGCAGCATTATGATGTGGGGATAATTTTCAGGGGCAGGGTCTGGGAGACTAGTCAGGATCAAGGGAAAGATGAATGGAACAAAGTACAGAGAGATCCTTGATGAAAACCTCCTCCAGAGCACTTAGGACCTCAGACTGGGGCGAAGATTCACCTTCCAACAGGACAATGATTCTAATCACACAGCCAAGACAGCGCAGGAGTGGCTTCGGGACAAGTCTCTGAATGTCCTTGAGTGGCCCAGCCAGACTTGAAAATAGCTGTGCAGCAACGCTCCCCATCCAACCTGACAGAGCTTGAGAGGATCTGCTGAGAAAAATTGGAGAAACTCTCCAAATAGAGGTGTTCCAAGCTTGTAGCATCATACCCAAGAAGACACGAGGCTGTAATCGATGCCAAAGGTGCTTTAACAAAGTAATGAGTAAAGGGTCTGAATACTTATGTAAATGTGATATTTCTGTTTTTATGGGGTATTGTGTGTAGATTAACGAGGGGGGGAAAACATTTCCGTTTTAGAATAAGGCTGTAAAGTAACAAAATGTGGAAAATGTCAAGGGGTCTGAATACTTTCCAAATGCACTGTATACCGCTGTGTGGGTGGTTCTTAGACCCAACATACACACTCTGTTTGACCTTTGCAAGATAAACATGTAAATCTATACAACCGATGTCTTATTTATGTTGTGTAAATATACCCAGTACATTTTAAATAAGCGTCATGTAGTGTAAATTGAACATTACACTAAATGTTAAAAGTCAGGTCCTGCAAGTGGTCTAAATTGTTAAACGCATTTGGAGGGATTAATTTCGTTTTTTGTTCTCTCAGTATATCCGAATGTGTTTCAGAGCTAAGAAGTCAAAGGGGGTTTGTAGGGGAGTAAATGTGTCGATAGAATCACTTAACGCGTTGATCCTTAATCCTTGAAGCTGAAATAACTTCCTGACTCTGAATAGTTGTCCAGTTTGATAAAAGATGTAAAAAACACCAGCTACACACACGCCAACACACATACACATGCAAATCTGGCGGTTTGTGGAGGTCTTTCATGTGCACAGGCTGTGGAGACCTCATGCTTAGAACAAAGCGGACTGTCTGGTTGAGTGTACATCAAACCTTATAGCTTAAAGCCCATTTTGGCTTGGCTGTTTCAAATGTGAGAATCCCACAGATTGGGAGGCAAAGGTTTCACAGAGGACAATGCAGTCGAGGTATGGGGGGAGGATTTCTACTTCTCCCAGGTAGCCCCCAGGGTTTGTGATTCTTCTAAGAAGGATCACAAAGGTGACGGGCTCCTTTACAGAGCTGATCAAAGACACAAGACCAAATGTTTCCGATTCGGCGAAGAATTCTTTCCCAAATGATTTTTCTTCTTCATTCCCAACTTGAGTTTTACCAACGCCGCCAGCCTTCAAATGACTTCGGGAACTTCTGTCGCCGCGGTTCGGAGCGACCGTTCCTCGTCTGTCCACCCCTCCTCCTCCATCTACAAACTTGCGCAGAGCAACACGTGCTACAAGAAGGTCCATGTTATGTCAGCTAGCGAACGCACAAGAGAAGACATCGTTGCTGTAACAACCTACAGCTCTTTGAGAAGTTATTCTCTTTTTTCCCGCAGGGACTATCTATCACAGTGACACTAAAAACGGTTGATTCCATGGTGAATGGAATCTCCTGCATGCTCAAGGCGGGGGCTACATCTCAGGTGAGATGTGTTCCCTGGAGGAGCACAGCACCAGGGTGGACTGTCAATCCAGCTCCACTCTACGTCCCACTACCACTCTAACTACGTTCCCCCCTAAAACATCGTAGCATCGTCACAGTATGGTCAAGTCCCTGTTGAATATGCATATAGTGTTAGATATTTGTCATGCAGTAACGTCATCCGCCACCTATGTCCGCAACACTAAACTTCGCCCATTTCAATAACATAACAGAGATCCGTAGTCTCCTATCCCAAACCTATTCAATCCTGTGTTCACCTCTCTGGCCACAATCTCCAAGTTCAACCCCATGTACTAATCACTCGGTTTAACAGCATAAATGTTCAGAAAACCAAACAACCTCAAGCTGTTTACTTTTGTTCTGTCTACTGTTTGTGTGTTGAATAAATCAAATGTTAACCAAGCAGCCAGATTGTCAGTTTAAACTTGAAAGCTAACATCCTCTTGCTATGTTGATAATTGTGTTTCTTTTATTGTGTTTCTAAATTCTTTTCTCAGGCTACTCCAGCTTTATCTAATGTTGGCGGGGAACCAAGAGTGCCCTTTATAATCATGTCAGAACTCCTATCTCATCAATATCGTAAAGAGTTTGTGAGACTTCCTTCCTCTCAGAACAAACTCTGTAAAGTCCTCTAGCTTTTATCTACTGGTGAGGAAGAGTCCATCAGTCATGTTTGTGTTCACCTTAACCCGTTCTCCAGACATTGTGTCGCCTGCTAAGATTGTTTTGATAGTGGAGAAGGATGCCCCTTCCAGACACTGCTAGACGAGGACTTTTGCACCAAGCTATCTCCTTGCATCTCGATCCCAGTATGTCCAACATCCGCCCCTTCTTTCAATTTTTGCTTAAAAGGACATACCCAAATCTTACTGCAAAGATATGCATATTCTTGATTCCACTTGAAAGGAAACACTTTGAAGTTTGTGGAAATGTTAAATTAACTTAGGAGAACGTAACACATTAGATCTGGTAAAAGATAATACAAAGAAAAAAAAGAAGCTTTTTATGTACTTTTTTTTCTATCATCATCTCTGAAACGCAAGAGAAAGGCCATAATGTATTTTGCCAGCCCAGGCACAATATATATTTTGGCCACTAGATGGCAGCAGTGTATGTGCAACGTTTTAGACTGATCCAATGAACCGTTGCATTTCTTTTCAAAATGTTGTCTCAAGACTGCCCAAATGTTCCTAATTGGTTTATTAATACATTTTCAAGTTCATAACTGTGCACTCTCCTCAAACAACGGCATGGTATTCTTTCACCGTAATAGCTACTGTAAATTGCACAGTGCAGTTAGATTAACAAGAATTTAACCTTTCTGCCAATATCAGATATGTCTATGTCCTGGGAAATGTTCTTGTTACTTACAACCTCATGCTAATCACATTAGCCTACGTTAGCTCAACCATCCCGCTGGGGACCCACCGATCCTGTAGAGGTTTTAACCCTGGTTTCTCGGTTCTCATGGTTGCTTTAAACTGAATGTGTTAATCATACCTATTCTGAATCTGTTTTGTGTGTGTGTCAGGTTAAAGGTGTCCCAGATGTGAACAGCAGGCTGATGTTGAGAAAGCTTTAGGACACCCTGCACATCCCCATTTTTGCTCTGGTGGATGCTGACCCTGGTAATACTACTCGTCCTATCACACACACACAGAGGGGTTGCGTGTCCTGCTAAGCCCACAGACCCCTCCCTATCTGATGTGTCATGTTAGTTGGAATGGGTATTGTTTGTGTCAGCGTGTTCTAGCCTAGTGGAATCATCACACTGGGGCCCCTGGACTCAATGACTCTCCATACAGCACCTCTCTGCTCCCCTCCTCTCTCCTCACATCGCATGGCAAGTCGCATGTGTAATGCTTTGTTCTATCTCCCCTTAGCTACATGTCTCGAAGGATAATTGCTCTGGTATGGTAGTGATTGTAGTCGCTCTCTTCTCTCTCTCTCTCTCTCTCTCTCTCTCTCTCTCTCTCTCTCTCTCTCTCTCTCTCTCTCTCTCTCTCTCTCTCTCTCTCTCTCTCTTCTACCTCTTCTCTCTCTCTTCTACCTCTTCTCTCTCTATCTCTCCCTTCTACCTCTTCTCTCTCTCTCTTCTACCTCTTTTCTCTCTCTTCTCCCTCTTCTCTCTCTCTCTCTCTCTCTCTCTCTCTCTCTCTCTCTCTTCTCCCTCTCTCTCTCTCTTCTCCCTCTCTCTCTCTCTTCTCCCTCTCTCTTCTCTCTCTCTCTTCTCCCCCTCTCTTCTTTCTCTCTCTCTTCCCCCTCTCTCCTCTCTCTCTCTCTCTCTCTCTTCTCTCTCTTCTTTCTCTCTTCTCTCTCTCTCTCTTCTCCCTCTCTCTCTCCTCTCTCTCTCTCTCTCCCAGGCATTGAGATCATGTGCATCTACAAGTACAGATCAGTGATGAGTCCTCCCATGCCTATGTATTTCTGTACATTATCAAACATGGCCTGTGCAGTGTCTAACAGCTAACATGTTGCCTTTGATCACGTGCAACTACGTCAGCGAGTTTAATTGGCTGATGCTTTCACTTAACCTTGAACATAAACTTTTTTTTAAATTGTTTGCAAGTATGCCCCCCCCCCCCCCCCACTGCACAATTCATGATCAAAAACATCCACATCTTCGGCTGTTTAGACATAAATGGAAGAAGCATTTACTGTGCTACGGGGTATTTCCTTCGTTTCAGTTGTAGCAAACATTATTATTATTTGTATCTTGGTATTGTCCTTTAGAAGACCATCATCCAAAGCAACTTAGAGTTACGGGGGCAGGAGAAAGAGTTTGTATTGCACCTCTCAACCCGCTCAGAGAATAGCTGAAAGAAACATTAGCCTCCTAGGTTTTGTATTGAAGTCAATGTGCTGAAAGCAAGGTGGGTCGGTCTGTGTCGTAAACATGCCCCTAGTCTCCACTAACCTCCTCTGAAGAAACCTCCTCTGAAGGACTAAGCTTGTAGCCCTTCACTCCTGTTTTATGACACGTAAGCGCCATTCTCTGAGTGTGTTTTTAGCAGGGGAGGCTCCTCAGAGGAGGAAGGGGAGGACCATCCTCCTCAGTGAATTTCCTAAAAATAAAAATAGTGAAACATTTCAGAAGTTATCCTTTTTAGATAAAGCTATATAAAATATATTCACGTCACCAAATAATTGATTATAACACACTGTTTTGCTATGAAGGTCAACAATAGCCTCAACAGCCCTCTGTAGGGTAGCACCATGATGTAGCCGGAGGACAGCTAGCTTCTGTCCTCCTCTGGGTACATTGACTTCAATACAAAACCTAGGAGGCTAATGTTTCTCTCCCCCTTAGACTTAGATATTATTATGATAACTTCCGGAGGGCATCCTCTAACCTAACAGAGGTCTTGCAGCATGAACTGACATATATATTTTTATACTATATTCTACATTGTAGAATAATAGTGAAGACATCAAAGCTATTAAATAACACATGTAGTAACTAAAAAAGTGCTTAACAAATCAAAACATATTTTAGATTTTAGATTCTCCTAAGTAGACAGACACCCTTTGCCTTGATAACAGCTTTGCACACTCTTGGCATTCTCTCAACCAGTTTCATGAGGAATGCTTTTCCAACGGTCTTGAAGGAGTTTCCACGTAAGCCTAAATGCTCAAGTAAAACGGAAATGCTCAGTACATTGTTCAAGGGCAAAGTAGCCTAACTGTACAGTGCATTTTCACAAAGCGTGTGCAAGGTATGATTTATTGATTGACAGTTTTTTCTCTCACAAAAGCATGCGCAAGGTGTCAATTTAGGCTATTGTTAGATTGTTTTTCTTTCAGCAAGATATTAGGCTATTATTCAATAGGCCTAAATATTCAATAAATAAATTAATAACTGTTGAAGAAAAACTGTTGAAGGAAACTGTACAGTGCATTTTCTGTATTTGCTGGTTAGGGTCGGGTGCGGGCCTCTGATTTTCACTTTATCATAGTCAGGCAGTTGCGGATGGGTTATTTGCAATTGAAGGTCAGGGGGGTGAACAAACAGCAGACCCGTGCATCACTAGTTTCCACAGACAGCCCAGTTCTGATCTTTTGCCAATTGTGAAAATGTAGAAAGTATTGATCTGGCTACCAGCTCTTTTGTGAAATAGATAAGATCACACCTTGTGGTCCAGGCAGAACTCTGCTTGCTCATCCCTCCTCTTGCAAATCTCTTAAGAATGCATGTTTTGTCCTTGTTGCAGATGGAAATGACGCAACAGACCAAGGTGAAAGCTGAGATCCAGTCCCTGGGGTCCACCTGCCCAACAAGCTGTGCTACGGGGGCTGGATATGACCCCACACTGCCACCCTGTGGTGAGATGTGGGAATTGATTTGGCTGGATTCAAGCGGTATAGTTGTGGTATAGTGGTATAGTTGCAGTGTGTTTATTTAAAAGGTAAATGTGTATTGACTGACGTTTCGTTGGTCTCATGGTAGTATCGGCTGGTCTAGTTCTATGGGAGGTTTTGCAGACTTTCCATAGAGGTTATGGTATCATCCTCAACCAAATCCTGTGGGAGTGCATTTAGACACTGTGACATACAGACACTGGCTGTTAGTAATTGTGGATCTAGTTTGGTGTGCCCACTGCGGCAGTAGGCAACCCTGTGGTTAGAGAAGCAGGCCAGCAACCAGAGGGTTGCTGGTTTGAATCCCGGCTCAGACAAGACAATCTGGTGCAGAGTGAACTGGCAACCGGAGGGTAGCTGGCATCATCCTAGATACCGTTGCCTGCTATTGTGCCCTTTAGCAAGGAAATGAACCTCCTATAATTGCTCCAGGGGTGCTGCACTGCAGCGCGATTTCTTCCATCCCCTCTGGGTGTGTGTCGGGGGTTGGGTTGTGAGCATAAAGGCACATTTCCGTTCTTTGTAACTTAAACTTTGTAACTTAATGGCCAATAAAGTACTGTGCATCTTAACTTAGTCAAAGGTAATGACTCCACTCTGTGCCTGTTCTGTGAGTGGTGATATACCAGTCTTTCCTATCGTCATGTGGTCAGGAAAAACTCCTCCCTCCAGCACACATGCACATCATTTCTCACTTCACATCTGCTCTGTCAGGATAATCAATAACGGAGCGTTGATGTTATGCCCATTGCTGTTAATCCACCCAATAATGTTACACCCATCGCTGTTGATCCACCCACTTCTTTTGCAATGCCCACTTTCAGACACACTCCAACTTGATGACAGCTCTGCACACTCTTGGCAAAATGCACATCAGTCAATTCAAATCTTCAATTTACTTGCAGGAGATAGAATGCTACATTGTAGCTCGTCCCATCAGATAAACTGGCACACGTAAAGGCTACAGCATGCCTCAGTTCAGCTGGCGCCTAGCCGAAACGAACAAGTATGCTTGCATTGTACTCCCTTAAAAAACCTTCGCTTTAAAAATTTGCCAATAGTACTATTTGTCCATTTTGAGATGCCTTAGCCAGTATACACTTCCTTAAAATAGTCAGCATTAATCTATATAGATAACTCAAGAAATGTGTCATTGAAGTGGCAGTATGTCACATAGACATGTGAGTTATAGATCTATCATTCTACTTGAAAGCAATTCGAAAAAGCAGTAGATATGATCTATGTGTACTTTTTCTATGCTTCCCAATCTTAAATTTTGTTTTTGCTTCTTTTATTCTTTTATCTTCTTTTATCTTCCAAATCTACCCCCCCCCCCCCCCTTAAAAGAGTTAGATGCACTATTGTAAAGTGGTTGTTCCACTGGATATCATAAGGTGAATGCACCAATTTGTAAGTCGCTCTGGATAAGAGCGTCTGCTAAATGACTTAAATGTAATGTAAATGTAATGTAAATGGTTTTGTACACTAGCTTCAAACAGCTGAAACAACGATATTTTTGGTTATGGAAAATATATTTAACAGCGACCGGCTTAGATGGTACAATGATTATCTACACTATATTAGCTTATTTTCTCACCTAAACTGAAATTAGGCAAACTATTAGAGTTTTAGCAACCAGGAAATGGCACCGCGATTCCTGCATGGTGCAACTTTAATGTTGATGTTTTTGCCGAGGAGATCGTAGTTGAGAAATTTTGCATCTGACTAGGATGTTTAGTGCAGTATTTCTCAAGTGCAAAAATGTGCATAATATGACAACAGGCACTTTATTGAAGAATCCCTTATGTTGACCAATCGCCGACGAGGGGGCAAAGACTTTAAAAAAATATTGTGCCGAAAAGACCCCCAAAACGAGCAAATTCGTCACAAAATGTAGTCATAATATGCACAAACTTTTCTGAACTGTTTCAGCTGGGAAGTATGCTAACCTCACCAGGTGGCAGTGAATATTTCCTGTAACAAATTCTGCGTAAGCCTATCAAAGTTTAGGAGGATTATACAACGTGTGAGTTTACATTCGTACATCGGGGGAAAGAAATGACGTTGAAGACGCTTGTGGTCTTGTAAAACAGCTGTAATTGACTGCTTACTGCTATCACTAATTGGTGGTGAGATGCACTAAGGCGATAAGGCCTGAGACGACGAGATACAATAGCCGCAAGTTCGAACTCCACACAGGGCAAGGTATTTTATTTGAGGGAAATAATGCTACACTATTGGTCCTGGAGTCAAGTAACACATACGTGACAAAGTAGATGGTCAGTACAGGTGCATCAAAGCTGGGACCGAGAGACTGAAAAACAGCTTCTATCGCAAGGCCATCAGACTGAGAGGCTGCTGCCTACATACAGACTTGAAATCATTGGCCACTTAAATAAATGGATCGCTAGTCACTTTAAATAATGCCACTTTAATATTGCTTACGTGTCTTACATTACTCACTCGTGTGTACACTGTATCTTATACCATCTATTGCATCTTGAGTGTGCCACTTGGTCGTCGCTTATCCATACATTTACATGTACATATTGTTATTCCATCCCTTTAGATTTGTATGTATTGGGTAGTTGTTGTGGAATTGTTAGATTACTCGTGAGATATTACTGCACTGTCGGAACTGGAGGCACAAGCATTTCGCTACACTCGAGTTAACATCTGCTAACCATGTGTATGTGACCAATACAATTTGATTTGATTTGCGATGGTTATAAAAATGTATGTAAACCATTGTACATGTAAGTGTAGGCCTATACATCTATGTAATATAGCCTATATTAGTGACTATTATTTATGTAACAGAGCCAGTTGCCTATGTGTCTGGTGATGCACACTCACTCACACAAAACACACACCAAGTTATCACACACACACACACACACACACACACACACACACACACACACACACACACACACACACACACACACACACACACACACACACACACACACACACACACACACACACACACACACACACACACACACACACACACACACACACACACAAGCAACTTACACACAAACACAGCCCACTTTGCTGTCCCATGTTATAGAGAAATGAAACTACTGGACACTTCCCGTTTCACACTGTGTATTTAAATACTGTATTCTCGACATAGCTCATTCTACTATTTCTAATACTGCATGCAAGAAAATGAAAAAAAACAGTATTTACATAAATATATTCAGTTTAAAAACAGTGTAACTAAAATTGTGTAACACACACATTTATTTCAACACTGGATTCTTGACATAGCTCACTCTAATATATATCTAAACTCAGCAGAAAAAGAAACGTCCTCTCACTGTCAACTGCTTTTATTTTCAGCAAACTTAACATGTGTAAATATTTGTATAAACATAAGATTCAACAACTGACACATAAACTGAACAAGTTCCACAGACATGTGACTAAGAGAAATTGAATAATGTGTCCCTGAACAAAGAAGGGGTCAAAATGCCCACCGTCCGGTGACGGTGGATTTGTGCCCATAGGTGACGTTGTTGCCGGTGATGTCTGGTGAGGACCTGCCTTACAACAGGCCTAAAAGTCCTCAGTCCAGTCTCTCTCAGCCTATTGCGGACAGTCTGAGCACTGATGGAGGGATTGTGTGTTCCTGGTGTAACTCGGGCAGCTGTTGTTGCCATCCTGTACCTGTCCCACAGGTGTGATGTTCGGATGTACCGATCCTGTGCAGGTGTTGTTACACGTGGTCTGCCACTGCGAGGACGATCAGCTGTCCGTCCTGTCTCTCTGTAGTGCTGTCTTAGGCGTCTCACAGTACAGACTTTGCAATTTATTGCCCCGGCCACATCTGCAGTCCGCATGCCTCCTTGCAGCATGCCTGAGGCACGTTCCTCCAGATGAGCAGGGACCCTGGGCATCTTTCTTTTCAAGTCAGTAGAATGGCCTCTTTAATGTCCTAAGTTTTCATAACTAACCTTAATTGCCTCCCGTCTGTAAGCTGTTAGTGTCTTAACGACCATTCCACATGTGCATGTTCATTCATTGTTTATGGTTCAATGAACAAGCATGGGAAACAGTGTTTAAGATCTGTGAAGTTATTTGGATATTTACGAATTATCTTTAAAAGACAGGGTCCTGAAAAAGAGACGTTTCTTTTTTGCTGACTTTACTTCTGTGCAAATAATTCTTAGTATAGCTTATGTAAATTCATCTGGTGTACATACGTATTGCATTTGTATTTTTAATAATTTCTTGTATATTTAAATGTTTAAATTATTTGTGTACTTGTTTGACATTTTAAGGCATTGTTACAGTAGGAGCTAGTAACAAGCATTTTGCTGCACACCATTTAAAATCTGCTAAAGTGTGTATGCGAGCAATACACTTTGATTCGTTGTCTACAGGGAAAAAGTCAATTCGGAAAGTATTCAGACCCCTTGACTTTTTCCACATTTTGTTACATTACAGCCTTATTCTAAAATTGATTAAATTGTTTTATCCCCCTTATCAATCTACACACAATACCTCATAATGACAAAGCAAAAACAGGTTTGTAGAAATTTTTGCAAATGTATAATAAAAAAAACAACTGAAATATTGCATTTACATGTATTCAGACCCTTTTCTCACTACTTTGTTGAAGCACCTTTGGCAGCGATTACAGCCTCAAGTCTTCTTGGGTATGACGTTACAACGTTGGTACACCTGTATTTGGGGAGTTTCTCCCATTCTTCTCTGCAGAGCCTCTCAAGCTCTGTCAGGTTGGATCGGGAGCGTCACTGCAAAGCTATTTTTACGTCTCTCCAGAGATGTTCGAGTCCAGGCTCTGGCTGGGTCACTGAAGGACATTCAGAGACTTGTCACGAAGACACTCCTGCATTGTCTTGGCTGTGTGCTTAGGGTCGTTATCCTGTTGGAAGGTGAACCTAAGCCCCAATCTGATGTCCTGAGCACTCTGGAGCAGGTTTTCATCAAGTAACTCTTGGTACTTTGCTCCGTTCATCTTTGCCTCGATCCTGACTAGTCTCCCAGTCCCTGCCGCTGAAAAACATCCCCACAGTATGATGCTGCCACCACCATGCTTCACTGTAGGAATGGTGCCAGGTTTCCTCCAGACGTGATGTTTGGTATTCAGGCCAAAGAGCTAAATCTTGGTTTCATCAGACCAGAAAATCTTGTTTCTCATTGTCTGAGAGTCCTTTAGGTGCCTTTTGGCAAACTCAAAGCGGGCTGTCATGTGCCTTTTACTGAGGAGTGGCTTCCATCTGGCCACGCTACCATAAACGCCTGACTGGTGGAGAGCAGCAGAGATGGTTGTCCTTCCAGAAGGTTCTCCCATCTCCACAGAGGAACTCTGGAGCTCTGTCAGAGTGACCATCGGGTTCTTGGTCACCTCACTGACCAAGGCCCTTCCCCTCTGATTTCTCAGTTTAGCTGGGCGGCCAGCTCAAGGAAGAGTCTTGGTTGTTCCAAACGTCTACCATTTAAGAATGATGGGGGCCACTGTGTTCTTGGGGACCTTCATTGCTGCAGACTTTTTTGGTACCTTTTCCCAGATCTGTGCCTCGACACAATCCTGTCTTGGAGCTCTATGGACAATTCCTTCAACCTCATGGCTTGGTTTTTACTCTGACATGCACTGTCAACTGCGGGACATTATATAGAAAGGTGTGTGCCTTTTCAAATCATGTCCAATCAATTGAATTTACCACAGGTGGAGTTGTAAAAACATCTCAAGTTGTAAAAACATCTCAAGGATGATCAAAAAGAACAGAAAAGATGAAAAGAAGAGGGAAGAAATAAACCCAACAACAACTTTCTCTTCATAATTCACTCGATACACTCGATCCCTCCGATGTCAACAACTACAGACCAGTATCCCTTCTTTCTTTTCTCTCCAAAACTCTTGAACGTGCCGTCCTTGGCCAGCTCTCCTGCTATCTCTCTCAGAATGACCTTCTTGATCCAAATCAGTCAGGTTTCAAGACTAGTCATTCAACTGAGACTGCTCTTCTCTGTGTCACGGAGGCGCTCCGCACTGCTAAAGCTAACTCTCTCTCCTCTGCTCTCATCCTTCTAGACCTATCGGCTGCCTTTGATACTGTGAACCATCAGATCCTCCTCTCCACCCTCTCCGAGCTGGGCATCTCCGGCGCGGCCCACGCTTGGATTGCGTCCTACCTGACAGGTCGCTCCTACCAGGTGGCGTGGCGAGAATCTGTCTTCGCACCACGTGCTCTCACCACTGGTGTCCCCCAGGGCTCTGTTCTAGGCCCTCTCCTATTCTCGCTATACACCAAGTCACTTGGCTCTGTCATATCCTCACATGGTCTCTCCTATCATTGCTATGCAGACGACACACAATTAATCTTCTCCTTTCCCCCCTCTAAAAACCAGGTGGTGAATCGCATCTCTGCATGTCTGGCAGACATATCAGTGTGGATGACGGATCACCACCTCAAGCTGAACCTCGGCAAGACGGAGCTGCTCTTCCTCCCGGGGAAGGACTGCCCGTTCCATGATCTCGCCATCACGGTTGACAACTCCATTGTGTCCTCCTCCCAGAGTGCTAAGAACCTTGGCGTGATCCTGGACAACACCCTGTCGTTCTCAACTAACATCAAGGCGGTGACCCGTTCCTGTAGGTTCATGCTCTACAACATTCGCAGAGTACGACCCTGCCTCACGCAGGAAGCGGCGCAGGTCCTAATCCAGGCACTTGTCATCTCCCGTCTGGATTACTGCAACTCGCTGTTGGCTGGGCTCCCTGCCTGTGCCATTAAACCCCTACAACTCATCCAGAACGCCGCAGCCCGTCTGGTGTTCAACTTTCCCAAGTTCTCTCACGTCACCCCGCTCCTCCGCTCTCTCCACTGGCTTCCAGTTGAAGCTCGCATCCGCTACAAGACCATGGTGCTTGCCTACGGAGCTGTGAGGGGAACGGCACCTCCGTACCTTCAGGCTCTGATCAGGCCCTACACCCAAACAAGGGCACTGCGTTCATCCACCTCTGGCCTGCTCGCCTCCCTACCTCTGAGGAAGTACAGTTCCCGCTCAGCCCAGTCAAAACTGTTCGCTGCTCTGGCACCCCAATGGTGGAACAAACTCCCTCACGACGCCAGGTCAGCGGAGTCAATCACCACCTTCCGGAGACACCTGAAACCCCACCTCTTTAAGGAATACCTAGGATAGGATAAAGTAATCCTTCTAACCCCCCCCCCCCCCTTAAAAGAGTTAGATGCACTATTGTAAAGTGGTTGTTCCACTGGATATCATAAGGTGAATGCACCAATTTGTAAGTCGCTCTGGATAAGAGCGTCTGCTAAATGACTTAAATGTAAATGTAAATAATTCACCCAACAAAATATTAAAGAGCTCAATTTCAAAATTAAATTTAAAATGTTTTATTTGTAATAAATGTGCAAAAAATGTGTAAAAAATGTTTTTTACACTGTCATTATAGGGTATTATGTGTAGATTGATGAGGATTTTGGAAAAAGTCAAGGGGTCTGAATACTTTTTGAATGCACTGTATAGTCTATGGGTTAACCATCCAAGTTTCACCAGCCAAGTTTGGTGTGGTCTCTCTTTTTTTGCTGCTTATCAGAGAGAAAACAGGTTGTCAATTGCCACCCACTGACTTGACATTTATATATACAATTCTGACATTTATATTATTCTACGTAAATAAAAAAAGACAATATCCAAATGCAAATGTTTAGCTATTATTAATATCATGAATTTGACATACTATTTATAGGGCTAGGCGCTAGCTGCCACATAATAGGGCATCAGAAGTATTGACTCCTTTATTAAGGAAATGCTCTAGCTATCTAGGTAGAGTTAGCTATATGCTTCTGGATATGACTAGCTAGCTATCATGATTAGTTCTATGGTGTTTGCTCTGAAAGGCAAATGAAAATAGATTGCTTTCTGAAGGAAGCCTGCAAATTGTTGCACAGTTTAATCTGAACTAAGCTATAGTTTTGTCATTAAAAATCATCCCCGTCAAATTGGCCAGTGTTACCTAGTGTTGATTTTTCAGTGTAACATTTGAGTGTTGATTCGGGTGTTAAATGATATCTGTAAGTGTTACATTAACACTCATTGGTGTAAAAGAACCCCGGTGTTAATAACCAGAGTTGAGTTTGAGAATGTGAATGTGTCAGTTTTACTCTGTGGAGAGTAAAACATTCCCATTCAAACCACGCCCATCATTATCATATTACTCAGCCTGCTCTATTGCAGTTAGATTTTTAGGGGTTCAAGTGAAGTTGGGAAACCTATTGTTATTTTCTGAAATATTTTTCTTGATGGTCAAAAAACGAAACAAACTTTTTTTCTAGACTGAACAAAAATGTAAACACAACATTTGTTGGCCCCATGTTTCATGAGCTGAAATAAAATATCCCTGAAAGGTTCCATATACACAAAAAGCTTATTTCTCTCAAAATTTGTGCACAAAATTTCTTTACATCCCTTAGTGAGCATTTCTCCTTTGCCAAGATAATCCATCCACCTCACAGGTATGGAATATCAAGAAGCTGATTAAACAGCATGATCATTACCTTGTGCTAAGGACAAGAAAAGGTCACTCTAAAATGTGCAGTTTTGTTACACAGCACAATGCCACAAGTTTTGAGGGAGGATTGTCCACCAGAATTGAATGTTAATTTCTCTACCATAAGCCACCTCCAATGTTGCTTTATAGAATTTGGCAGTACGTCCAACCGGCCTCACAACCGCAGACCACGTGTAACCACACCAGCCCAGGACCTCCACATCCAGCTTTTTCACCTGCTGGATCATCTGAGACCAGCCACCCGGACAGCTGATGAAGATGTGGGTTTGCACAACCGAATAATTTCTGCAAAACTTTCAGACACCGTCTCAGGGAAGTTCATCTGAGTGCTTGTCGTTCCCACCAGGGTCTTGACCTGACTGCAGTTTGGCCTCGTAACTGACTTCAGTGGGTAAATGCTCACCTTCGATGGCCACTTGCATGCTGGAGACGTGTGCTCTTCACGAATGAATCTCGGTTTCAACTGTACCAGATGTCAGACAGCGTGTATGACGTTGTGTGAGCGAATGGTTTACTGATGTCAACGTTGTGAACAGAATGCCCTATGGTGGTGGTTGGGTTATGGTATAGGCAGGCATAAGCTACAGACAAACAAACAAACACATTTGCATTTTATGACTGGCAATTTGAATGCACAGAGATACCGTGATGAGATCCTGAGGCCCATTGTCGTGCCATTCATCCGCCGCCATCACCTCATGTTTCAGAATGATAATGCACGGCCCCATGTGCATGGATCTGTACACAATTCCTGGAAGCTGAAAATGTCCCAGTTCTTCCATGACCTGCATACTCACCAGACATGTCATCCATTGAGCATGTTTGGGATGCTCTGGATCGACGTGTACGACAGCGTGTTCCAGTTCCTGCCAATATCCAGCAACTTCGCACGGCCATTGAAGTGGAGTGGGGCAGCATTCCACAGGTCACAATCAATAGCCTGACCAACTCTATAAAAGGGAGATGTGTCGCGCTGCATGAGGCAAATGGTGGTCACACCAGATACTGACTGGTTTTCTGATCCACACCCTACCTTTTCTTTAAGGTATCTGTGACCAACAGATGCATATCTGTATTCCCAGTCATGTTAAATCCATAGATTAGGGCCGAATTAATGTATTTAAATTTACTGATTTCCTTACATGAGAAAGAAAAGCAGAGCCACATACTCTAGGAGCTCAGATGAAATCATTTAATAATCTAATATCCAACGTTTCGACAGACTAGCTGTCTTCATGAGGGTATAATGATTTCCTTACGTGAACTGTAACTCAGCAAAATATTTTAAATTGTTGCATGTTGAGTTCATATTTTTGTTCAGTGTATTTTCAGATTTTCCTCATAGGCCTACACAATTAAATCAAAGATGGATACATGTATTTAAGTTAATCAAATGTCCTCCTGTTGTTGCCTGTAGAGTCAGAGCAGGGGTCCAGCTACCCCCGGGCCACCCAATGCCGCATGCTGGCCAGCCGGTGTGCTCCAAATTCCACTTCCTGGTGGCTGAAATGGTGCAGAAGAACACCAACGTGGTGAGGGAGGCCCGTATCGAGCTGTCGGAGAACATCCATTACAGGAGCACAGTCCACACATGTCTAAATGCGACCGGTCTTTGACCTTTTCCACTCAGTTGTGTAAGCAGTTATGTGTGTGTTAGGAAAGCTTGGTGTGGCTAGTCACCTTTCAAGACATCCCAGGACATTTGTCATACTAAAACTATTCCAGTAGAACTATTAGTATAGGAAAAGCTACCTAGGTGAGGTGGAAGTGGTTTTGCTACTGTAGGAGTCTAGTTGATCACTCTTTTGAAACAGTGTTTATCCCCCTTTATTGATACAGAGAAGTCTGAGTCCAAGGTGTGTCCCACTGTGGGTCCCGATCAATGCTGACAGGGCAGACCCAGGCACCCTGAAGAACATGCGGAAACAGCGCCCCCCTAAGGTCTCTCACTTCCTACGAGACAATCTGCACGAAGGTAAGCACTTGCTCACATGTGACCTGGTACACTTGGGGCTACATGTTATATTTTGGTGTAACGACTGTTTAGGCATCCCTGATTTTAGAAAGAGGCTGAATCAGTGACAAACACCTTACCCCGTCGTATTTCTCTTGCAGCGAACTTCCACTACGACAAGTTCGTTGAGAAGAAGATTGACGCCAGGAAGAAAGATCACAGCTACCGGATGTTTAAGACGGTGAAAGGGCGCGCCACGTCCTTTCACCGTGAGACGTGTCTGTGTGGTGCAGCAATGACTACCTAGGCATGAGCCGACGACCCAGCGTCTTCCAGGCCGTGATGTGAGAGGGGCACGCAGGTCACAGGAACCGTAGATAGTTGATTAAGGATGGTTTAAGATGGATGGAGGTTGACTAGATGGACAGAGAGTCTAGCCATAGGCATGCAGTTATAACAATGTGTTCATCTTAGAAATGTGTAGTTTCACTCATAGTTTTTCCAGACAAGACGACAATCTCTTATCTCTTTCTGTAGGGATACATTACAGAAGCATGGTGCGTGAGCAAGAGGACCACGGAACATCTCATGGACCAGTAAGTGCCATGTTGACTTGGAGTACGAGCTGGCCGACCTGCACGGCAAAGACGCTGCGCTGCTCTTCACTTCCCGCCACAGTGTTCACTCTGGGTAATATACTGCCAGGTACTGACACTGATTCTGACATGACTGATTCAAACGTAGTAGTCTTTCATACCCTTATTCTTTCCGTGTTCTATAGTAGCTTCATTTTACATTCTATGACATGGTCGCGGACAAAATGAGCTCTTAATTATCTGCATTAAAAACAACCATTTTGTTTTTCCTGCTCCCAGGTTGTGACATGTACTCTGATGCAGGGAACCATGCATCGGTGATGCAGGGTATAAGGAACAGCGGGACCAAGAAGTGAATCTTCCATCACAACGACATCAAGCATCTAATTGAGCTGCTACAGAAGTCTGACCCTACCACCCTTATGATTGTTTCCTTTGAGACTGTGCACTCCGTGGACGCAGATAGCAATGCAGATAGCCCGGTTAGCCAATGTGCGGGAGCACTGGTTGGTCGGCCCAATTGAGGTAGTATGTACATGAATGTATAGTTAAAGTGACTATGCATATATGATAAACAGAGAGTAGCAGCAGCGTAAAAAAAGGGGTTGGGGGGCACACAATGCAAATAGTCTGGGTAGCCATTTGATTACCTGTTCAGGAGTCTTATGGCTTGGGGGTAAAAACTGTTGAGAAGCCTTTTTGTCCTAGACTTGGCACTCCGGTACTGCTTGCCATGCGGTAGTAGAGAGAACAGTCTATGACTGGGGTGGCTGGGGTCTTTGACAATTTTTAGAGCCTTCCTCTGACACCGCCTGGTATAGAGGTCCTGGATGGCAGGAAGCTTAGCCCCAGTGATGTACTGGGCCGTACGCACTACCCTCTGTAGTGCCTTGCGGTCAGAGGCCGAGCAATTGCCATACCAGGCAGTGATGCAACCAGTCAGGATGCTCTCGATGTTGCAGCTGTAGAACCTTTTGAGGATCTCAGGACCCATGACAAATCTTTTTAGTTTCCTGAGGGGGAATGGGCTTTGTCGTGCCCTCTTCACGACTGTCTTGGTGTGTTCGGACCATTCTAGTTTGTTGTTGATGTGGACACCAAGGAACTTGAAGCTCTCAACCTGCTCCACTACAGCCCCGTTGATGAGAATGGGGGCGTGGTCTGTCCTCCTTTCCCTTTAGTCAACAATCATCTCCTTAGTTTTGGTTACGTATTCTGGCACCACCCGGCCAGGTCTCTGACCTCCTCCCTATAGGCTGTCTCGTCTTGAAAGTTGAAAGTACTACTTATGTCGTTTTTGGGGTTTTCTGTACTGAACTATTTATATTTTTGAGAACTTTTACTTTTACTTCACTACTGTACATACACCGAAAGAAAATAATGTACTTTTTACTCCATACATTTTACCTGAGCCCCAAAAGTACATTTTAAATGCTTAGCAGGACAGGAAAATTATCTAATTCACACACTTATCAAGAGAATATCCCTGGTCTTCCCCACTGCCTCTGATATGGCGGACTCACTAAACACTCGCTTCGTTTGTAAATGATGTCTGAGTGTTGGAGTGTGCCCCTGGCAAGAAAATAGTGCCGCCTGGTTTGCTTAATATAAGGTATGATGATGATTTTATCATTTATAATGATTTATACTTTTACTTTTGATATATTTGAGCATTTACATTTACTATTTATACTTAAGTATATTTAAAACCAAATACTTAGACTTTTAGACTTTTACCCAATTAGTATTTTTTTACTGGGGGACTTTCACTTTTACTTGACTCATTTTCGATTAAGGTATCTTTACTTTTACTTAAGTATGACAATTGGATACTTTTTCCACCGCTGTTTACTACTCCAACAAACAAATATTTGATCTATTATTATTTTTCAATCCAAACAAATCATACACACAATAAATGAGAAGTCACAATACATTAAAAGCAATTTCCCTAATGTGTACTGCATATACAAAACGTGTCTGTCTTGAGGTTGTTTTGTGGTTGTTTTCTAGGTGCTGTGTGTCCTCTGGATGAGATGTGTGACGTGTCCCATGATTTTGGGGATATTACGTTTGTGGACGAGGTACATGCTGTGGGGTTGTATGGGGCCATGGGAGGTATCGGAGACAGGGACGGCATCAGGCACAAGATGGACATCATCTCAGGAACACTTGGTAAGATGACTTGGGGCTAGCTGATAATGATGTGATTTCATTTTTTTTTATAGTTCACAAACCTTCATTCAGGAAGTGGATGAACATTTGAAAAATATGTTTCAAAACATTGCAACAATTTATGGTTGAGATCAATCTCCAAAAGAGAAAAAAAAGCTCAAATTAATATTGGTGTTATCAAATATTTAACTCACCCAGACCATCATATTAATTAAATACATCTTTACCTGGTTTATGCCTTACCTTACCTCATTTATTCTTTCCAGGTAGGGTGCTTGGTTTTGTTGGCGGCTACATCGTCGGTACCAACCCCCTGGTGGACACTGTACGCTCCTACGCAGCAGACTTCGTCGTCACCTCGCTGCCCCTCATGCTGTTGGCCGGGGCCGGAAACACCAAAGGAACGTCAAGCTGCTGCTGCGCCAGATGCTGATGGACTCAGGCCACGGTCCACTGCCCCAGCCACATCATCCCTGTCAGGGTAAGACTGGCCTGTTAATCGAGATTCAAACCATGGAAACGAGAGACGAAAATCCTATCAACGTTGGATGTTATATTTCATCCCTGAAGAAAGCATCTTATATCATCACCTGATGATTCATCTTTGACCCCTTGTTCCAGGTGGTGGACGCTGCGAAGAATACAGAGGTGTGTGACATCATGATGTCTCGCTACACCATCTACGTGCAAGACATCAAGTACCCAATGGCCTCCGCATCGCCCCTACCCCACATCACACACCCCAGATGATGCAGTACTTTTTCAGTAAGCACACACCCCAATGAGTCTTTGTGGTTTTGAATCCAGTAGTTACAAATGTGATTGATTAAATATGAATATTTTTCTCTCCACAGAGCATCTGGTGAAGGCCTGGAAGGAGGTAGGTCTGGAGCTGAAGCTCCACTCGTCATGGGAGTGTAACTTCTGCCAGCAGCCTCTAGACTTTGAGCTGATGACAGAGCGAGAAAAGTCCTTCTTCATCGGCATGAGTAACATGATATGGGCCTAACATTTTAACCCCAGAAACGATAGACCTCTTCCCCATATAAAATCTCTATTTCTCTATTTGTTCTCTTATCTATGTATAATTCTATCACCATCTATGAAATATTCTCATTTACAAGTAAATGGTTGGGGAAAGGTATGCTTTTGCTATTATGTTGTGTTTGGAGCAACTGGAAATGATATTCTTTAACATTATCTCAACCAAATATCAGCTTTGACAAACATTAAATATAACCTCTGTTCTGCCACACCTCGCCGGAGGGATTCGGCGAATCTGCAACCACTGTGAGCGCACATACTTTGTATAACTCTTTTCTCTACGCATTTGATGTTTTTCTGACACGGAGAACTTGGATTACAGTTGGTCCAAAGGAATAGAACTTACACGCATTCAATGTTTTCAGAAGTTACAAAATGCATTTCTATGTCAATCTGTCAGTCCTTTTCGCTTCCGTCGATGTTAACCTCGGGGTAATGCCTATTCCTCTAACAGCACCCTTGAGCCGACACCTAAATCATAGTAAAATCCCCCTCTTAACTGCGTCTCAACATGTTGAAGAATGTAGCATTGTGCCCCTTTCAAAACACTACCGTTTTCACTCTGGGCCTTCGATAATTGCTCCTTTGACATTAGCGAAAGACTCTCAGGCGGAGCAGAACAAGTCACCTCTTGAATTGACTGCACTCATTCACTGTTTTGACTCCAACTCATCTCGGTTTAGTCGGCTTCAAATGGAGAGTCAACACTCCAGCATATTACACATTAGTGCTTCACCGATTCAGAAAACGCTAATGTCCTCAAAGAGGCAATTCCTCTTGCAGCATTCACAATACACACAGACCAAACACATGAAAAAACAACATTAAAATAGGCAAAGGATATTTATAAGCAAGTAGACTGGATAAGTGCAGGTTTATGATAGAAATGTCAAAAATGGCCTGCTTGAACATGCTCATTAACGTGCAAGTGCTAAAGTGCTATTACTCCAACATTTTATTAAGTTACAGTATTGAATTCGAAATAAAAGAGTGCCTGGCTCTGTTCGTTTGGACTTTTGGTTGCCTACACTTGCCGCCAGAGAGGAGGTGCTGGAATTTGGGGTGGAGTTGGCGGTAAGTGTCAAATACTATCATTGGCCTTCTTGGAGGGCTCTTGCACAGCCAATTCTTCCGTGCGACCTTGGCATAAGCTTGAGCTCAACATGCAATTTCCATTTGTTCCTTAGTACTTTTACACTTCATATGCATAAGGCCACTTGGTCATGAGACGGTTTATAACTCGGGTCACTACTTGGGGTTCCATTTGACATACTATCAAAGTTTGTGAATATCCTCGTGATCGTAGCATATTCACACCGCATAGTGGAGCTGATCAGTATATTCAACATGCCTTTCTTCGTTCCACCAGAGGGCGCACCAGTGCACCTTATTTCAAGTGGTTGGGTTGCCTCATTTACCGTGAGTGCAGCAATTGCAATGTGACACTAGACGGGAATAATGCAACACGCACCATCTCCTTGGTCCAAGGGTTAATCAATGTATTGAAGACATGCCATATAAACGATTTTAATGTTAATGTTAATTTGTCAGGATATAAATACGAAAGAAATAATCTAATTTCGTCTGTCTACATTTTCTAGTGTAGGGTTGAAGCCGTTTTAACAACGTGAAAAAAGTGCCATGGTTAAAGCCGTCTCTCTATTATTTATGAGCGTTACCTAAATGCCAGAAGAGGCTGGTGGGAGGAGCTATAGGGGAACGGGCTCGTTGGAATGGCTGGAATGGAATTCATGGAACGGTATCAAACACATCAACCGCATCGACCACGCCATTACAATGAGCCTGTCCTCATATAGCTCCTCCCACCAGCCTCGTCTGCTACACACTTAACATCTGCACATGACAAGAGCGTGTACATAATGGGGTGAGTGAGAGGGTTCAAAGCAACGCTCTCGACGTGCAAAGCCAGGATCCTGCAAATCAAAGATATTCCTGCTGTTCCTGAGAGAGAGAGAGAGAGAGACAGAGAGAGAGAGACAGAGAGAGAGACAGAGACAGAGAGAGAGAGAGACAGAGAGAGAGACAGCGAGAGAGAGAGTGAGAGAGAGAGTGAATTACCATGAGCTCACATTCTGAGAGTATTATGTAATTGGAATGCTTCTCTGAGTGCACTAGTCAAGCGACCAGCACCACTTCATGCAAAGCCAGGCATTGTTGATCATAATGAGATTCTCATGCCACTGCAGCAGTGAGAGACTGTGTTTATATCCTTTTTTTTTTTTAAATCATTTTGAGTTATGATTTTATTATTTAATATGTTATTGTTTTGTGTATGCAATCGGCTACAGGACAGCAGTCATCTGGTTTAAATACACAGCAATATTCAGAGTGCATTCCATAATGATATGCATGTAAAATATGTTTACTTTAATTTACTTTGACATATGTATGACACTATGTATGGCATTTACCTAGTAATAACCATGTGATTTTCATGTTATGGTTTCAAATAGAGGCTGAATCAAAGCTGTTGAATCAAGTAAATGTTTGACTCCATCCCAAAACACGAACCCAATCTCAGTCTCTAATTTCCCGCTCCAGAATGTCATTCACAGAGTAAACTTTCCTGGCTCTTAGTGCACTTGGCAGAATGTTCTGTACACTACTTTCTGCATTTGACCAAATTGTCTTACACCTACATCATTCATCACAGATTAAATGCACACCCTGCAGTTCCTTATCAGGGCAGAACAGAGGCAGGACCCATGCCTCTGCACTGCACACTCTCTGGGGAGAAAACTGGGTGCATGCATGTGGGTGAGAAGACAACACACGTGTGTGTGAGAGAGAGCGAGAGAGACAGAGACAGAGAGAGAGAGAGAAGAGACAGAGAGAGAGAGAGAAGAGACAGAGAGAGAGAGAGAAGAGAGAGAGAGAGAGAGAAAGAAGAGAGAGAGAGACAGAGGGAGGGGGAGAGAGAGAGAGAGAGAGAGAAGAGAGAGAGAGAAGAGAGAGAGGGGGGGAGAGAGAGAGAGCGCAGGTTCAGCTCTGCTCCCCTCCATTTTGCGTTAATCCTGCGAGCGCTGCACATCTGTGTCTCCCCCACTCACGTGCACAGACAGATGAGCTGAATGGCTGGCTTCCCATTGCACTCACACAAACACACTCTTTCCCTCTCTCTCTTTAGCACACACACACATTCTCTTTCTCTCACACACAAAAACAGACACTGAGGGTGGTCCTGCGGATTCTTGCCACTGCAATCATCGTCTTTGTAGTCCACAATGTGATGATAACAAAACACAAAATCACGTGCTTCTTTTTCTGAAAGAAAGAGAGCAAAATATCTCTTCTGGCAAGACATACAGTACCAGTCAAAAGTTTGGACACACCTACTCATTCTCTACATTGTAGAAGAGTGAGGACATCAAAACTATGAAATAACACATTTGGAATCATGTAGTAACCAAAAAAGTGTTAAACAAATAAAAATATATTTTAGATTCTTCAAAATAGCCACCCTTTGCCTTGATAACAGCTTTGCACTCTCTTGGCATTCTCTCAACCAGCTTCACCTGGAGTGCTTTCCAACTCTTGGAGGAGTTCCCACATATGCTGAGCACGTGTTGGCTACTTTTTCTTCACTCTTCACAACTCATCCATCTCAACTTGGTTGAGGTCGGTTGATTGTGGATTTCAAGTCATCTGATGCAGCACTCCATCACTCTCCTTCTTGGTCAAAAATCATTTACACAGCCTGGACGTGTGTTTTGGGTCATTACCATGCTGAAAAACAAATTATAGTCCCACTAAGAGCAAACCAGATGGGATGGCGTATCGCTGCAGAATGCTGTGGTAGTCATGCTGGTTAAGTGTGCCTTGAATTCTAAATAAATCACAGACAGTGTCACCAGCAAAGCACCCCCACACCAACCCCCCTCCTCCACCATGATTCATGGTGAGAACCACACATGCGGAGAACCACACATCATCTGTTCACCTACCCTTCGTCTCACAAAGCCACGGCGGTTGGAACCAAAAGTAAAACATTTGGACTCATCAGACCAAAGGACAGATTTACACCTATCTAATGTCCATTGCTCGTGTTTCTTGGCCCAAGCACATCTCTTCTTCTTATTGGTGTCCTTTAGTAGTGGTTTCTTTGCAGCAATTCGACCATGAAGGCCTGATTCACGCAGTCTCCTCTGAACAGTTGATGTTGAGATGTGTCTGTTACTTGAACTCTGTGAAGTATTCATTTGGGCTGCAATTTCTGAGGCTGGTAACTCTAATCAACTTATCCTCTGCAGCAGAGGAAACTCTGGGTCTTCCTTTCCTGTGGCGGTCCTCATGAGAGCCAGTTTAATCATAGCGCTTGATGTTTTTTGCGACTGCACTTGAAGAAACGTTCAAAGTTCTTGACATTTTCCCGACTTGACTGACCTTCATGTCTTAAAGCAATGATGGACTGTCGTTTCTCGTGGCTTATTTGAGCTGTCCTTGTCATAATATGGACTTGGTCTTTTACCAAATAGTGCTATCTTCTGTATACCACCCCTACTGTACCTTGTCACAACACAACTGATTGTCTCAAATGCATTAAAAAGGAAAGAAATTCCACAAATTAACTTTTAACAAGGCACACCTGTTAATTGAAATTATTCCAGGTGACTACTTCATGAAGCTGGTTGAGAGAATGCCAAGAGTGTGCAAAGCTGTCACCAAGGCAAAGGGTGGCTACTTTGAAGAATCTAATATCTAAAATATATGTGAATTCGTTTAACGCTTTTTTTGGTTACTACATGATTCCATATGTGTTATTTCATAGTTTTGATGTTTTCACTATTATTCTACAATGTAGAAAATAGTACAAATAAAGAAAAACCCTGGAATGAGTAGGTGTGTCCAAACTTTTGACTGGTACTGTACATGTAGGTCAGTGTTTCTGAAAAGGTTCGGGGCTAAGATAATCAGGGTTTAAGCATTATATGAATGTAGCATTGGTGTTGTAAAGAAACGACACGATGGCTCTGATCACAGATAATGGATCCGACAGTGACCGAGGATCAAATCAGTGGGTAGGGGTAGAGTGTAGGCCATGTGAGAGGGAGAGGAAGGAAAATCTGCAGACAGCATACAACACAGTAGTAATTGCGTGGAATTCTATACAAAATGATCAAAGGAAAGCCGACAATTTAGGGGACTGTTCCCCCACCAACAGAATCCCAAATCGACCAAGCCCTGTTCAAATCCAGCATGACATGAGCATGGAGAGGATAAGGTTCAATGATATAACAGGATATAATCTCAAATATTGTGTTTTGGCAAGCATCCAGTAAAACGATCATTAAGGCTAAACTGTGGAACTGTGTTAAGTTCATATGCAAATGTTTACATTGATATGACCTCACATTGACCAAGAATAGAACCACCACTGCATACGAAAGACAACAGAGAAAAGAGCAGGTAGTGGGCTGCAATTAATTATGCTGTATAGCTCACTTTTTTTTAGCATCATAAACGAGTGAATATACCTGTTTTAATGATGCAATTGAATAATGTATTTTCTGTAGGCCTCATTTCATAATTCGAAAATCGGTCGACATCATAAGACACTAGCCAGTAGGTTATTGATTACACAGTAATAGCCTATATAGGAGGGATCATGAAACAAATTTAGCAATCTCCTTCTATGTCTTTAAATTGAAGCGCCTCCCTCTTGAGTTTCTCCACTGTCAACTACATTTCCTCTGCATCGGAATGGCAAAAGGAGAACGTGTTCCAACTAGTGCGTTTGTCCGTGTGGAAAGTTGATAGTGTATTAATGTCTGGTGTTATTATTTCATAGGAAAAAAATGTACTAGTATTTGCTTACCTGGGCGAGTGGATAAGCGGTGAGTAACCTACAAGGTCAGATGGACATTGGAGTAGGGAAAATCAACGCTCCCGCTCTAAAGAAAGTGATACATTAGAAGTATGTCGTTATCGCAACATTTGAGATTTGATGTTGGTTTGAGGTTAACACGTCACAATGTTTGCCCTGCGAAGTTATTCGTCACTCGGTGTACAATGTAGCGACATTTGTGTATTACTTGCATGCATGTAACATGCTATTTCGTTCGATATGACTAATGTGACGCCAAGTAAAAGCGTAGAATGGCTGCAAGGAGAGTTGGAATCCGGGGGAGGTTCGCTCCTTTTGTTGGACTGCCGATCGCACGAACTTTATGAATCATCCCACATAGAAACGGCCATCAATTTGGCCATACCAGGGTTGATGCTGCGACGGTTCAAGAAAGGCAACATACCCATCCGAACTATCATCCCAAACCACGAAGACAAGGAGAAATTCGTTAGGCGTTGTAATACGGATACGGTGATTCTGTACGATGAGTGCACTGTGGACTGGCAGGATGGGGCCACTGGTTCGGTTCTTGGACTACTTCTTCAGAAACTCTGGGACGACGGCTGTAAAGCATATTACCTGGAAGGCAAGTTGTATGTTTTTCAAGTTGTTTTAGGAAATGTAGCCTATAGTAGTCTAACTTTCCTGGCACTGTATGTAAAATAGGGTACAAATAAATGTTTTTCTCGTAAATCTTAAGACAAACAACTCAAATGAATATTTCTTAATTATATAGATAGTATTTATAATACATCTCAGTTTTGAATGTACATCATTATCTCTGAAACTTTGAGAAGTAGTGTGACTGAGAGTGTCAATTAAAATTCCAAAATGGCTGCGCCGTGTTTTGCTACTACAGGAAAAGGGCATGCATTTCATGAATGGTCTGCTGTGAAGGAGAGAACTATTGCCAATGCAGTTCTTAGTTATAATAGTATACATAACATGAAATTGTTATTTATTCAGCCCTGATCACGTTATTCATGTTATTCATAATAATCCAAGTATATTATAGCCTATTACTTCATTAGACCACATATCACCTATTATATTTTATTTTTATTTGTTATTATATCAACTCAAATAAATCATATTTATTCCCAATCTCTGTGCAGTTGTTACATTTTGAATAGTAGAAAATAATATTGCTTGGCTGAGATACATAGGATAACACAATGAACAAAAACCATAACTCCTTGGATCTTAGGGGGATTTGTGAAGTTTCAGACCGAGTACTCAGAGCACTGTGAGACCCTCCTGGACAGCTGCTGTCCCAGCTCCTCTCCACCGCTGTCCGTCCTAGGCTTCGGAAGTCTCCGGATCAGTTCCGACCTCTCCGATGGCGAGTCGGACCGCGAGCCGAGCAGCGCCACCGAGTCCGAGGAGAGCCCCCTTCCCAACAACCAACCTGCCTTCCCCGTCCAGATCCTCCCCTTCCTTTACCTGGGCTGTGCCAAAGACTCCACCAACCTGGATGTGCTGGGCCAGTACAACATCAAGTACATCCTGAACGTCACGCCCAACCTCCCCAACATGTTTGAACACGACGGCCTCTTCAAGTACAAGCAGATCCCCATCTCCGACCACTGGAGTCAGAACCTGTCCCAGTTCTTTCCAGAGGCCATATCCTTCATCGGTGAGTAGCCGACTAGGTGGGAGAGAACATGATCGATCGACATTGTGTTCCGAGAGTTCATATATTTGATGAACGAGGCCTATAGGAAATGATACACAGGCACACCTAGTATATGATGTCCCGTGTAGCTCAGTTGGTAGAGCATGGCGCGCGCAACGCCATTGTTATGCGTTCAATTCCCGCAAGGGACCGGTATGAAAATGTATGCATTTTTTTTCGTTCCGGGTAAGAGTGTCTGCTAAATGACGTAAATATCATACACTTCTGTTTATTACCGTGAGAAAGAGGAAGTTGGTTCCTAGCCACCTAATGTTCTTGTTTTACTTTAGTCATATTTTGATTAGGATATGAATCATTATTATCTCTCGGTTCCTGGTATATACCCAATGGCATTGCTCATCACTGAAACCCCCCTTGTGTGATGAACCGAGGGCTTTTACTTAGATTTTCAATTCCGGTTATCGATGTCCCAATTCAAC
Source organism: Salvelinus fontinalis (assembly GCF_029448725.1). NCBI lineage: Eukaryota > Metazoa > Chordata > Actinopteri > Salmoniformes > Salmonidae > Salvelinus > Salvelinus fontinalis. The sequence continues at coordinate 46,390,123 of NC_074695.1, forward strand.
ATAACCTCTCAAAAAGAGAGCTGGAATGAAGTCCCTTGCTACTGAGCACTGACCTAGAGGAACTTCCTGGATCATTGCTAGTGTCGTAATGTCTGTTATTTTAAGACGGGGTGAAAACAAATCTTTAAAAAAAAAACTTACTGAAACCCACAGCAGCACCTGGAACCTTCTTGTGCTGATGGTGTTTTGGGGCTTGTTGTGTGGTAGTTTGTCGGTTGGGTTAGAGGTAGACGAAGGAAACATGGCTTCCACTCTCTGTGGCTGCCTGTGTTTGGTTATCAGGTCATGAGTGTGACTCTTGACACTGACACATCCTGGTTGTAGGTTAGGGTTTAGTGCAGGGCGTTCCACCATACTTGTTTGCTTACTTCTCTCAGCTCCAAAGAGGATATGTGGCCTGTTCTTGTGTAGATTGAAGTGGATGTTTACTGCCAAAATAATCAACCTCAGCGTCAAAGGCGCACAGCAGCACATGACGAAGACTAGCTAGCTAAGTTGAGGACTGACCGCTCCGGGCACCCGTAGTCTGCATGTAAGCGCTGTCATAATAAAGCAGAGGATGTGAAAACTTTCAGTGACACACAGCCTTGGGTCATGCTCTGGGGTGTCACATAAAGTTAGCTTGAATTGTGTACGTAGTATTACACCTTCCAACAGCAACATGAATCTAAGAATGGTGTTTTAATATGACTCCGTGATAGAGGGTTGTGGAATGGCTGCGATTAGCTCACTATACATAATATTCTTTTTGATGTGTCATTCAACAAAGATAAAGGTCTACTTACTGTCTCCCTTGATACTTGTGAGCAAACGATACGAAGTAGGCTTACATGTTACCTCTTCTGTGTTGGGCCATGTTACCTCTTCTTTGTTGGGCCCCACACCCTGAGAGTCTTAGGGCTATGTGTTCTGATCATACAACCAGTGCTATTTGACCCGTACTGACCTTCTTCCTCACTTGTACCTGTAGATGAGGCTCGGTCCAAGCAGTGTGGCGTCCTGGTCCACTGTCTGGCTGGCATCAGCCGCTCTGTCACTGTGACCGTGGCCTACCTGATGCAGAGGCTCAACCTGTCACTCAACGACGCCTACGACTTTGTCAAGAGGAAGAAGTCCAACATCTCCCCCAACTTCAACTTCATGGGCCAGCTGCTGGACTTCGAGAGGACACTGGGGCTGCACAGCCCGTGTGACAACCGCTCCTCGTCCAATGAGCAGCTCTACTTCACCACGCCGACCAATCACAATGTGTTCCAGCTGGACACGCTGGAGTCAACGTGAGGGAGCGGAGAAGACGGGTTTGGCGCCATGTTGTTTCATCAGTGTCGCCAGGGTATTTTGTAGCCTGTCAATGAATAAGAAAATACCCCTGGCACTGAGAAGACTCACCTGTCAAGCAAGTGATTTCAGTATGGACTTTCATAGAACACGGTGCCCGCCATTATGCTTAAAACAGTACATGATCTGTCTGATGCCTTAAAGGGATACTTCAGGATTTTGGCAACTAGGCCCTTTATCTACTTCCCCAGAGTCAGGTGAACTTGTGGATACCATTTTTATGTCTCTGTGTCCCAGTATGAAGGAAGTTAGAGGACATTTTGTGAGCCAACGCTAACAGTTACCATAGACTTTCAGTAATTGCGCTAACGCTAGTTAGCAACTTCCTTCAAACCATACGCGGAGACATACAAATGGTATGGATGGACGAGTTCATCTGACTCTGGGGAAGTCCCAAAATTCAGACGTATCCCTTTAATGTTTTACTCAAGTAATCCAAAAGGCTTAGTGTGTAAAATAGTGAATGATGGTATGCAATGGTTATTGCAAGAAATGTAATTATTATGAGGTAACTCGATGGGATGACTGTTATTTCATGTTCACCCACTGGAAAGTGGATGTGTCAGTTGTTTTTAGAACAATTGTGGCTAATGCCTTGTTCTGAAGGGAGAGGTTGGCCAAGCAGAATGTGAATCATTGTTTTCTGGGACCAAAAGGAGATGTTTTGAATGGTACTCTTGCTGAGGGGGCCGGGGCTACTTTAAGTTGGCCTTGAATGACTTTGTAACATTCCTATCGATGACTGTTCTAGACGTCGTCAGAAGGGAGTGGCCATTGAAAGCACTTGTCAGCTAATGTTATGTTATGCTCTCTACTTTGCTGTCATCTTCCGAGTAAATGTTTGTGTCTTCTATTCCATAATGTAAGGATGCCATTACGTTATGTCAGAATGTTACCGTTTTACCTTTGTTGAATTGAGAGGGTCACCCTCTGCAAAATATTAAAGATGAAACACATTCGTTTTTTTTTTTTTTTTTTTTTGCAAAGCTCTTGTAGATTGTGGTAATTATAACAACATTGCATTGTTTTGCATGTAATCAAGTTTAACTTCTGTATACTGTACCTCTTATGCCTGTTGTTCCTGTGGCCTTTACAATACCGTCTAAGTTAACGCTTAACTGTCTTTAACCAAGGACCTGGGTATAGTATTGGTTTGTCATTTGCCATGCTTGACATTAATGACTTGTATATCATAGTTCTGATCCATAATGGACATTTTTACCTTGTTTATTAAGTCACGTAAAAGTCATGTATAGACACAATCTTCAGCCTGCAGCTACTCGTCCTGTGGCGGAACCATGTTAAAGGAAACACAGCGTGTTTTGATCTGTGCTGTGTTTGCCAGTAATCGAAGTCGAATGTTTTAGCGAATGAGAGCGAGGGAATGAAAGGAAACGCGTGATTAGCGATGCCAATTTTCTTCTTACCTCACGGAGAGACATTTTCAGGGATTTTTATACAACACGTCTGTGTCTTGTTACGTCATCTGAAACACATCAACGGGCTGTGTTTATTTGGTGTGGGTTTGTAAAAGATGTACATAAGATGCGCTTGGTAACGGGTGACCTTTTCTCTGAATCATGAAGGATGTGAAATTAACCGATTACAGTATGTACAGTGTATGTAAGACTAAATGTACAAGACATTTATGTACAAGTTTATACAACAAATATATTGTATATTTTTTACTTTCAAACGTGCTATGTATTCTTGTGTTGTTACTGTCTTATTGTTATTCAGGTCTACTGCCGTGCCAAAGCTTAGGCAACTTTCAGTCAGCGCTCAACGTTTTATAATGAAGAATATCAAGTCCAGTGCAGAGTCAGCCACTATCTGGCTCCCTGTCTGTGTCATGTTGTCTTGTGCAGCACAAGGCCCAAGGCTGTAGGTGTGGTGAGATATCCGCTCTCTGTCCACTCTGATGCCTGGCTTCCTGTCTGTTGTGGCCATGCAGGGCGTCTGATGGAGAGAAGGACGGGTGGCAGGGCCAGATCTCTGAAACCACAACACAGCCACTTCCCTTCCCAGTCACTCACTCGGAGAGAAGGGGAAGATGAGACGGCATAGAGCTGGAACATGTCCGTCGTGTGCCAATTAAGGCCTATTTTACTCGATGACTAACATCCATACTAAGAAGGTTTTCTTTAAAGGATGTTAAGCTGGTGTGTCATTCTCAGAACGAAAGTTTCAGTGTTTCTTGGGTAAATGCAGTAATATCTTGGCGAGTTTTTCTCATATCCAGAAGCTGCTGCGTCTCGTTTGAAAAGAGGACATGAGAGCTCGTATCGCTACGTCCTCGGGTCCTGTTGGACGTTTGGGGAGGGTGATGTGGGGGTAACTTTTTACTGTGGATATGTTCACATTAGCACACACACAAACTCACGTCTCCCAAGAGAGCATATTGAATACTTAACGTGATGCTAATTATTTGCAAAAAAAACATGTTTTTACCTGTTCACGGGTCACCTTGTCATCGAAATATCCCTACCTCGAGAGGTTTCATTACTAAGGACTGATGATTAGCCTGAGGCTAGCCCTCCACAAGCCTCAGCTCTTCCGAACCCTTGTCTGGTGCACCAGGGAGATTTATACATTCATCACACCTCTGATCCAGGCCAAAGCAGCCATGATTCTCAGGCAATACAATTCCTCTTTTTCAGAAGAAGCCGTTATGAAACGAGGCTAAGCCTATGATATCCGTAGCCCTGAGCTAAGCTGAGGAAAATGAGGTGCAACAGAAAATGACAGCAGAGTATCCGAGCTCACTATGGGGTTTTAAAATGGAGAACGCCAGGCATGGGTTGTTTCTCGTCCAGGTCCATTTTCATAAGTACAACACTGAAAAGGATGTAACATAACTAAATGAAATAACATTATTTTCTTTAAATGTCCCCAATGTCAAGAAAAAAAAATCCTCATCTGCCATTGTCTTCTTTTGAAAGTAGCACAGACCAGACTTGCCTAACAATAATATCCTGGTGTGTGATGGTTTTCCTAGCATGACAACCTTGCAGGCTGCATACCTGCAGGAAACACCTGTGATTATGTCTAATAGCCACCCACCCATATCTAGGCCAGTCAGAGGCCATGGATCCAAACTGGCCTCACGTGCAAGATAACAAGCAGAGACGTCTGACACTCCTGGCTGATGGTGCAGACATTGCAGCTTCAATCGACCGGCCAATGAGGTTTAGCGCTGAGGCACATCCGAAGTGATATAGGGCTGATTGAGATAGCTTCCACGGCAACGTAACACTGCCTTGGGACAGTAGGTTACTTTCTAAATGTAATTCATTACTAATTACCTGTCCAAAAATGTAATCATTAATGTAACTTTTGGATTACATAAACTCAGTAATGTAATCTGATTACTTTCCCCTGAAGAGGATTTAAAATAAAATAAAAACGGATCCATCAAACGCATTTGGTGTCATAATGGTTTCTGACTTGTGGTCTGACACACATTGTATGTTATTTCCGCAAACATCCTTTTTTAATTTTAAAGTAATCCAAAAAGTAATGAGCACATTTTAGAAGTATCTGTAATCTGATTACAATATTTCTGCTGGTAACAACTGATTACAGTCAAAAATGTTTGGAATCAGAATACATGTAATCAGTTACTCCCCAACCTCTGTATACATCAATGATGTCGCTCTTGCTGCTGGTGAGTCTCTGATCCACCTCTACGCAGACGACACCATTCTGTATACTTCTGGCCCTTCTTTGGACACTGTGTTAACAACCCTCCAGGCGAGCTTCAATGCCATACAACTCTCCTACCGTGGCCTCCAATTGCTCTTAAATACAAGTAAAACTAAATGCATGCTCTTCAACCGATCGCTGCCTGCACCCGCCCGCCGGTCCAGCATCACTACTCTGGACGGCTCTGACTTAGAATTTGTGGACAACTACAAATACCTAGGTGTTTGGTTAGACTGTAAACTCTCCTTCCAGACTAACATCAAACATCTCCGATCCAAAGTTAAATCTAGAATTGGATGCAGTCTATCACAATGCCATCCGTTTTGTCACCAAAGCCCCATATACTACCCACCACTGCGACCTGTACACTCTCGTTGGTTGGCCCTCGCTTCATACTCGTCGCCAAACCCACTGGCTCCAGGTCATCTACAATACCCTGCTAGGTAAAGTCCCCCCTTATCTCCGCTCACTGGTCACCATAGCAGCACCAACCTGTAGCACGCGCTCCAGCAGGTATATCTCTCTGGTCACCCCCAAAACCATTTATTCCTTTGGCCGCCTCTCCTTCCTTCTGCTGCCAATGACTGGAACGAACTACAAAAATCTCTGAAACTGGAAACACTTATCTCCCTCACTAGCTTTAAGCACCAGCTGTCAGAGCAGCTCATAGATTACTGCACCTGTACATAGCCCATCTATAATTTAGCCCAAACAACTACCTCTTTCCCTACTGTATTTATTTATTTATTTATTTATTTTGCTCCTTTGCACCCCATTATTTCTATCTCTACTTTGCACATTCTTCCACTGCAAATCAACCATTCCAGTGTTTTACTTGCTATATTGTATTTACTTCGCCACTATGGCCTTTTTTTGCCTTTACCTCCCTTATCTCACCTCACTTGCTCACATTGTATATAGACTTATTTTTCTACTGTATTATTGACTGTATGTTTGTTTTACTCCATGTGTAACTCTGTGTTGTTGTATGTGTCGAACAGCTTTGCTCTATCTTGGCCAGGTCGCAATTGTAAATGAGACTGTGTTCTCAACTTGCCTACCTGGTTAAATAAAGGTGAAATAAATGAATAAAATAAAACCCTGGCAGGGGATAATGGGAAGTACCCTGCCCTGATCAGGAAGTAAAGTTCAAAATAAGTTATAGATCTGTCCACAAGTTTGAGGTGCTAGAATCTCCCTATAGCAACACATAGAGTGTTAATTGGTAGATACTACAACACTTCCTATTTGGAAATTCCCTAACATCTGTTGTCTAAAAAGCATGCCTCGATTATAAAAATCATATAACACTTCATCCTCAGAGGCAGAGCTCATCTGTGGTATCGCATAATTCCCCTTCAATCCATTGCCTCCTGCTTTCACAATTACTTTGGAATTCTCCAAAACATTATGTATACCATATAGTTGAAGTCGGAAGTTTACATACACCTTAGCCAAATACATTTAAACTCAGTTGCACAATTCCTGCCATTTAATCCTAGTAAAATTTCCCTGTCTTAGTTCAGTTAGGATCACCACTGCATTTTAAGAATGTGAAATGTCAGTATAATCGTAGAGAGAATGATTTATTTCAGCTTTTATTTATTTCATCGCATTCCCAGTGGGTCAGAAGTTTACATACACCCAATTAGTATTTGGTATCATTGCCTTTTTATTGTTTAACTTGGGTCAAATGTTTCGGGTAGCCTTCCACAAGCTTCCCACAATAAGTTGGGTGAAATTTGACCCATTCCTCCTGACAGAGCTGGTGTAACTGAGCCAGGTTTGTAGGCTCCCTGCTCGCACATGCCTTTTCAGTTTTGCCCACAAATTTTCTATAGGATTAAGGTCACTTCTTTGTGATGGCCACTCCAATACCTTGACTTTGTTGTCCTTAAGCCATTTTGCCACAACTTTGGAAGTATGCTTGGGGTCATTATCCATCGGGAAGACCCATTTGCGACCAAGCATTAACTTCCTGACTGATGTCTTGAGATGTTGCTTCAATATATCCACATAATTTCCTACCTCATGATGCCATCTATTTTGTGAAGTGCACCAGCCCCTCTTGCAGCAAAGCACCCTCACAATATGATGCTGCCACCCACGCCCTTCACGTTTGGGATGGTGATCTTCGGCTTGCAAGCCTCCCCCTTTTTTCTCCAAACATAATGATGGTCATTATGGCCAAACAGTTCTATTTTTGTTTTATCAGACCAGAGGACATTTCTCCAAAAAGTATGATCTTTGTCCCCATGTGCAGTTGCAAACAGTAGTCTGGCTTTTTTATGGCGGTTTTGGATCAGTGGCTTCTTCCTTGCTGAGCGGCCTTTCAGGTTTTGTCGATATAGGACTCGTTTTACTGTGGATATAGATACTTTTGTACCTGTTTCCTCCAGCATCTTCACAAGGTCCTTTGCTGTTGTTCTGGGATTGATTTGCACTTTTCGCACCAAAGTACGTTCATCTGTAGGAGACAGAACGCCTCTCCTTCCTGAGCGGTATGATGGCTGCGTGGTCCAATGGTGTTTATACTTGTTTACTATTGTTTGTAAAGATGAATGTGGTACCTTCAGGCATTTGGAAATTGCTCCCAAGGATGAACCAGACTTGTGGAGGTCTACAGTTTTTTTTCTGAGGTCTTGGCTGATTTCTTTTGATTTTCCCATGATGTCAAGCAAAAAGGCACTGAGTTTGAAGGTAGACCTTGAAATACATCCACAGGTACACTTCCAATTGACTCAAATGATATTAATTAGCCTATCAGAAGCCATGGCATAAATTTCTGGAATATTCCAAGCTGTTTAAAGGCACAATCAACTTAGTGTATGTAAACTTCTGACCCACTAGAATTGTGATACAGTGAATTATAAGTGAAATAATCTGTCTGTGAACAATTGTTGGAAAAATGACTTGTGTCATACACAAAGTAGATGTCCTAACCAACTTGCCAAAACTATAGTTAGTTAACAAGACATTTGTGGAGTGGTTGAAAAATTTGTTTTAATGACTTTTTATAAACTAAAAAGTCCTCATACAATATCCCATAATGACAAAGCGAAATTTCCAAATGCACTGAATACTTTACAAATGCGCTGAATATTCAAAGGTATGTGGAAACCCTTTCAAATTAGTGTGTTCGGCTATTTCAGCCACACCGTTGCTGACAGGTGTATAAAATTTGAGCACACCGCCATGCAATCTCTATATCAAATCAAATCAAATGTATTTATATAGCCCTTCTTACATCAGCTGATATCTCAAAGTGCTGTACAGAAACCCAGCCTAAAACCCCAAACAGCAAGCAATGCAGGTGTAGAAGCACGGTGGCTAGGAAAAACTCCCTAGAAAGGCCAAAACCTAGGAAGAAACCTAGAGAGGAACCAGGCTATGAGGGGTGGCCACTCCTCTTCTGGCTGTGCCGGGTGGAGATTATAACAGAACATGGCCAAGATGTTCAAATGTTCATAAATGACCAGCATGGTCAAATAATAATAATCACAGAAGTTGTCGAGGGTGCAGCAAGTCAGCACCTCAGGAGTAAATGTCAGTTGGCTTTTCATAGCCGATCATTAAGAGTATCTCTACCACTCCTGCGGTCTCTAGAGAGTTGAAAACAGCAGGTCTGGGACAGGTAGCACGTCCGTTAAACAGGTCAGGGTTCCATAGCCGCAGGCAGAACAGTTGAAACTGGAGCAGCAGCACGGCCAGGTGGACTGGGGACAGCAAGGAGTCATCATGCCATGTAGTCCTGAGGCATGGTCCTAGGGCTCAGATCCTCAGAGAGAGAGAAAGAAAGAGAGAATTAGAGAGAGCATACTTAAATTCACACAGGACACCGGATAAGACAGGAGAAGTACTCCATATATAACAAACTGACTCTAGACCCCCGACACATAAACGACTGCAGCATAAATACTGGAGGCTGACAAACATTCGCAATAGAATGGCTTTACTGAAGAGCTCAGTGACTTTCATATTCTTCCCTGCTAGAGCTTCCGCGGTCAACTGTAAGTGCTGTTATTGTGAAGTGGAACCGTCTAAAAGCAACAACGGCTCAGCCAAAAAGTGGTAGGCCACACAAGCTCACAGAACAGAACCGCCAAGTGCAAAATCGTCTTTCCTTGGTTGCACCACTCATTACTGAGTTACAAACTGCCTCTGGAAGCAACGTCAGCACAATAACTGTTCGTCGGGAGCAGGAAACAGGTTTCCATGGCCGAGCAGCCACACAAAAGCCTAAGATCATCATGCACAATGCCAGGCGTCGGCTGGAGTGGTGTAAACCTCGCCGCCATTGAACTCTGGAGCAGTGGAAACACGTTCTCTGGAGTGATGACTCACGCTTCACCATCTGGCAGTCAGACAGACTAATCTGGGTTTGGCAGATGACAGGAGAACGCTACCTGAATGCATAGTGCCAACGGTAAAGTTTGGTCGAGGAGGAATAATGGTCTGGGGCTCTTATTCATCGTTCGGGCTAGGCCCTTAGTTCCAGTGAAGGGGAATCTTAACGCTACATCATACAATGACATTCTAGATGAGTTTGTGCTTCCAAATTTGTGGCAAGAGTTTGGGGAAGGCCCTTTCCTGTTTCAGCATGACAATTCCTCCGTGAACAAAGCAAGGTCCATACAGAAATGGTTTGTCGAGATCGGTGTGGAAGAACTTGACTGGCCTGCACAGAGCCCTGACCTCAACCCCATCGAACACCTTTGGGATGAATTGGAACACTGACTGCGAGCCAGGCCTAATCGCCCAACATCAGTGCCTGACCTCACTAATGCTCTTGTGGTTGAATGGAAGCAAGTCCCCGCAGCAATATTCCATCGTCTAGTGGAAAGCCTTCTAAGAAAAGGGAAGGCTGTTATAGCAGCAAAGGGGGGATCCAACTCCATATTAATGCCCATGATTCTGGAATGAGATGTTCGACGACCAGGTATCTACATACTTTTGGTCATGTAGTGTATGTTAGTGTAGGCTGCTAAGGTACTAGACTTTGTGTGAGAGCATTTAATGTGAACGGAAACATGATTTACTTCTGTGTGTCATGACATCATTGATTCATTAATTATCCATCTTGGCACATTAAAGCTTCTTAAGCAGGTATATGGCCTCTGTCCTGCCTTGTTTGCGATGTTTCAGTGAATGTACTCAAAGAGATTAGTGGAGTATTTTTGTCATGTTGTTGTAATCACTAGCGAAGGGAAGCAGAGGTTAAATCACTGCTTGCTCAGCAGTGGTGGCACGGGAAGCAGATGTGCTCTGAGACTGACAGGGTTATAGGGAGAGAGCGAGAGAAGGGGGAAAAGGAGATGAAGAGAGAGGGGGGGACAGGGAGAGAGAGAGGGGGAAGGTGAAGGAGAGAGTCGACATTGTGACTGTACAGTATGTGTGTGACTGTGTGTGTTTGATTGTGAGCGTGTGTGTGCGTGCGTGCGTGCGTGCGTGTGTTAGAGAGTGAAAGAGACTGAGATCAGAAGCCCTTCATGTTGCTCCACACCTGTTGTGGTTACGCACATCCACAGGCCTCCCATTCAGCACATTGACTGACTATTAGATAATCTCACAGCTGCCACTGACTCAATGGTACAAGCATGTCTGGAATAATTGACTTATTTGTTTATCCTTCACTGAACCTGGAGAGTTTCCAAGCGATAAATCACATTTTAAAGTGAGCTCTGACCAATGGGATAATAGTATATGTTAATGTTAATTTTCTGACATTCTAGAGTATTCCTAAAGCCTATTCATTTTAGAACTGTCACTTGTACACCAGTACAACAATGATCTGATATTCACTTTAGTCATGAGAATAAATGAGTAGAGAGCCGATGTATGCTCTATTCTTTCCCGGTTCTGTGTCAGACCATTGAGCTTTTCCAGTGTGAAAGAGAATCTCATTTGAATCTATGCCGTCATCACTGGGAGGATTTTCCCCTGGTCACACTTTGCCAGTGGAAGGCAGACGTTCTCTCAATGTAGAATAATCCTAATCTCACAGTTTGGAAAAGCATGCAGAATGACAGGTTTTTTCCCCCCGCCTCGTGTTGATTTGGCCTATCTTAGTTAGCCAGGATGGAGATGTAGAGGCTGAATTAGGCCTTAAAGCTGCATGTGATCTGAAAGTATTCTCATCAACATATTTGATGAACCGGGTCATACGGAACCAATCCTCACGTAGGCTACTAGACACCAGGGAAATAATTCTCACCAATTGCCTGTGCACTGCCAATGAGGAAATAATACCAGTGGTCCAACAAAACAAATTCAGCAAGGAGTTGAACAGTCACATTTCTCCTGCCAATCAGATCACGTCGTTTATGTCAGCGTTGCGTTTACATCCTTTAGCCATCGTTTCAAAGGTGCACGGAGGAACCTCTTGTGTTGCGTTTCGAGTTCTGAAAAGGGTGTTCGAGGAACCCCTGTGTAAAGGTTCAAACCCGGAACCTTTACATTTTTAACCGTTTTAATAATATATTGTAGAGGTGGCAGCCTATCAGATTGGAGGCCTGGCTTATTGGAGGCGTGGCTTACAGATAAGTTATTTTTCTCTACCCTTTAGCGTAAATGTCATTCCTGTTCGTCATGTAAAGTTTGTACACTGCAAATAAAAGATGTCCTTGAATAATTTAGCATATTACATATTCTAATATAATATTAATACCATTGCTGATTACATAGAGTAATAAAGTGGTAACTATTCCAATTTTGGGATTTTTATGAGGAACTCATACACCTCTGTTAGACTCATTGAAGCTACAAGACTGTCCATTTTCAACCTTAACATGTGATGACAATACACCAGAACAGATTAACAGGAATTGCATTTATGCTAACGGGTGGCCAAAAAAGCTATCTATCTTGAAGTAACACCCTTACTAACCCCCGCCTCCACTCCAGGGTTCCTCCAGGATCCCGTTGCTACAGTGAACCATTCAAGGTTCCTCCAAGAACCCCTCAATAAACCGAAGGGGCAAATAGAAGCCATTGACAAGCAATGGTTCCTTGAGGAGCTCCAGGTGTTCCTTGAGAATCTCCAGGGTTCCCCGAGTCACAACTAATTCGAAGACCGTATACATGCACCACATTGGAATGTAATGCACTGTCGTCACTATATTATTTCCTGTTCTTGGGGGATTACAGTTTAATTCCATTGAATTCATGAATCACATATAAGGCCATTAGCATCGCTTCCTCCACCTCCATCTCTGTAATGGAACGAGCCAAAACTCTGGATTTAGCATTAGCACGGACTCTCCCACACAGAGATGGAGGAGTGTGTTTGAAAATGGGGATGGCAGAACTAGGGTGCATGGACACCTACATATCATGCTCGTGTTTTGTGTAACATCCCAGGGCTGTTTAAAAGGGACATAAACCTCTATTTATTTGTTTTTTCAGAAATTCTCGTGATATTGTCGAGTCTAAGAATACAAATCTCCAAACTCAAAAAACACATAGAGTCAACATATTGAAGACTAGTCTCAACTCATTTTTTTGCACATATGCTAAGGCTGACACTGGCACATTCTTCTTTTCATCTCTATGTTTTTCCAGTGGTATCTCTGAGACACTCTCCCCGGCTGATAATCAGCTGAGCTCTTTTGGAAACAAGCTCGATAACCTTCATGACAGAGACACAATACCGTGTAGATACATCAACACATACGCCGACGTTCAAATCTACCATGGGAAAGTGTTGATCGTGCAATTATGATATACTTCATTAATTTAGGAGAAGCTTGAATGGTACGAGGTTTTCATCAGCGAATGATGAGATGAGGTGACTTGAACAACTTCATTTCTATAACGTTGTTCCACAGATCTTAGTAATAGAGAATGAAAGTGTTTTGTTCAGTAAGAGTTCTAAGTCTGTGCTCTTTGCTACATTTTGAGTTAGGCCTACAACTTGGTGTCTATACTTAGCTTGTAGTTTAGTATGAATGTCTTGTATCCGCATCCACAATGTATCTACTGTACAGTAGAGTATTACTTTATTTATCCCAACTTGGCAAATTGTTTTATCACAGCATGCATCATCAATAACTTATAAGGACAGGACACGTAACAATGACAGGCACATAATACCATTTAAAAAATAAATAAACACATAGTTTCTATGTATCTAGAGTATATTGACTGTCAATCTAAGTAACACAATACAAAAAATCCCCGTCAGAATCCGTCCATTTAAACTAGAGATGCTGGTCTCCGTTTTCCTCTACAACCGCCAAAAGTCTCATGGGACGCGCCTGAAGGTAACCGGTACCGGTTTAAAAAGTAAATGGAAGTATGGAGGTAGTTTTGTGGCAACTCCAAAAAATTTGTTAAATCAAAGATAATTTGTAAAAATCCAAATAACTTCACAGATCTTCGTTGTAAAGGGTTTAAACATTGTTTCCCATGCTTTTTCAATTAACCATAAACAATTAATGAACATGCACCTGTGGAACGGTCATTAAGACACTAACAGCTTACAGACGGTAGGCAATTAAGTTCACAGTTATGAAAACCTAGGACACTAAAGAGGCCTTTCTACGGACTCTGAAAAACACCAAAAGAAAGATGCCACGGGTCCCTGCTCTTCTGCGTGAACGTGCCTTAGGCATGCTGCAAGGAAGCATGCGGACTGTAGATGTGGCCGGGGCAATAAATTGCAATGTCCGTACTGTGAGACGCCTAATACAGCACTACAGAGAGACAGGACGGACAGCTGATCGTCCTCGCTGTGGCAGACCACGTGTAACAACACCTGCACAGGATCGATACATCCGAACATCACACCTGTTGGACAGCTACAGGATGGCAACAACAACTGCTCGAGTTACACCAGGAACGCACAATCCCTCCATCAGTGCTCAGACTGTCCACAATAGGCTGAGAGGGGCTGGACTGAGGGCTTGTAGGCCTGTTGTAAGGCAGGTCTTCACCAGACATCACTGGCAACAACGTCACCTACGGGATTTGCGTTTATCGTCGAAGGAATGAGCTTTACACCGAGGTCTGTACTCTGGAGCGGGATCGATTTGGAGGTGGAGGGTCCGTCATGATCTGGGGCGGTGTGTCACCGCATCATCGGACTGAGTTTGTTGTCATTGCAGGGAATCTCAACGCTGTGTGTTACATGGAGGACACCCTCCTCCCTCATGTGGTACCCTTCCTGCAGGCTCATCCTGATATGACCCTCCAGCATGACAATGCCACCAGCCATACTGCTCATTCGGTGCGTGATTTCCTGCATGACAGGAATGTCAGTGTTCTGCCATGGCCAGCGAAGAGCCCGGATCTCAATCCCATTGAGCATGTCTGGGACCTGTTGGATCGGAGGGTGAGGGCTAGTGCCATTCCCACCAGAAATGTCCCAGAACTTTCAGGTGCCTTGGTGGAAGATTGGGGTAACATCTCACAGCAAGAACTGGTAAATCTGGTGCAGTCCATGAGGAGGAGATGCACTGCAGTACTTAATGCAGCTGGTGGCCACACCAGATACTGACTGTTCCTTTTGATTTTGACCCTCTCTTTGTTCAGGGACACATTATTCAATTTCTGTTAGTCACATTTCTGTGGTACTTGTTCAGTTTATGTCTCAGTTGTTGAATCTTCTTATGTTCATACAAATATTTACACATGTTAAGTTTGCTGAAAATAAACGCAGTTGACAATGAGAGGACGTTTCTTTTTTTGTTGAGTTTACATCTCCTAGATATAGGACAGACACTTCATAACCTTATTCCTTATTCATACTTTTTTACGTATTTTTTTTGCCATTATGAATGTGTTATTCAATGCTATAGGCTATGGGCTATAGTAGTAAGGCCAAATTCAATATTTAATGAAAAAATGCTTTATTTATTCATTTTTGATAGATAAAAGGTCCTACATTTCAAAATCAAATAGCTAAATGATCCATGGTATGACCATCTTAAAACAATTCCATTTCAGCTCATGTATTAGATTTGTAAAAAGTAATCAACATAAGGGCATTTTGTCTTTTTTTCCCACAATGTCATGGTGAAATGTTTTGTTGATTACACGTTGAAATCACTTTAGTTGACAACTCAACCAAATGTAAGAACTGACGTCTGTGCCTAGCGGGTCCTTATCTAACCAGGAAGTGTCTTATCTTTCCAGGAAGTTTTTTGAGATAAGAAAACATCAACTTTTCAAGAGAGATATCCCCCCTATCTACTGTCATATCTCTTTCCGAAGCGAACACAAAATTGTTTCTGAGACGTAGATCTCGATGTAGAGGGAAGAGAAGGGTGTGGTGGCCCTGAGAATAATGGGTCGTGTAGCCACATGGAATACGAGAGGCAGACAGAGGATGCCATCTGCCAGAAGCCACTGTTTCCATGACCAAATCCACCATCCCACCTGGGCCATGTACACTAACTGTACACACCAAGAACGGCAAAACAGAGTTCTCTAGTCAAATGATTACTGCAATTTTCCGTGGAAAAGTTCAGCGGGACAGTGGGGCCTCCTTGGAAAGCACCTTAATGTTAGATAGAGGGTGAGAGTTTACAAGACAGGGTCGATCTGTACTGTTTAAGGGCGCATTCCTCAGACGTACACAGACCCAACACAAAACACAGGCTATCGCTCCTGTATATGTAAACCCAGACCTCAGACCTGGGTCATTGGTGGGAATGACTGGTATCCCACTCATGCA
This sequence comes from Salvelinus fontinalis, assembly GCF_029448725.1. NCBI lineage: Eukaryota > Metazoa > Chordata > Actinopteri > Salmoniformes > Salmonidae > Salvelinus > Salvelinus fontinalis. Next base: position 46,405,841 of record NC_074695.1, read on the forward strand.
AGGCCATATGGTGCTTACGGTATGGAATAGCTGGCTGAGCCAATCAGAGCCGTGCCTCAGGCCTTGAAATCCCAGCACACAGGCTACCATAACAATGATGTCACTGGATGCGAGTGGGCTCTGTGAGTGGGTAAATCCAGGGCCAGCGAGTTCCGCTTTGGTCACGTTGCCTCTATCCCCTACACCAGGGATCTAGATTCAGCCGCGGGTCGATTTTTTCTGGAACGGAAATTTATAGACTGCAAATTGACCGCAAGAAGCCCAACCAGATATACAGTAGTTTGACTAAAACAGAATCATTTCAAACCTTGCTTACATATGTGTAATTCATGTGTCTCTCTATTATGCGTGGGAATACTTGGGAACAGATTTCTTAAATTAAAATCACTTGGAGCTGACTTCCTGGTGTTTTCACAGTCTTTTATGTCCAACAATACAAATTCCACAATTTATTTGACTTTTTTTTCAGTAAACTTGGGGGGGCAGTTGGGGAACCCCGCCCTACAACATAGAGATTACACTTATAGTACATACATCAGCAGAGTTGTCTGCTTCGTGTGTGAGTTACACGTTTCCCCCAACACGGTTGTGTTTAGAACAGAGGGCTCGGATGGGTGCCGTTGTGAGCGAGAAATCACAAACGCTAAAAATAATTATGATATCTTTTGAATATCTTTAAAAAAAATAGACAAAGCATTTTATTTCATGTAACAATACATTGAAACAAAAAACAATTGCTCACATTGATTGGAAGCTGTAAATAGAACCGCGGGACTTGGAGATTCCTATTTCTCGAATCCTTACTCTTCCATGGCCCATCGTGGTTAGTACGGCCGAACAGTACTTCAGTGTTCTCTGAAGGAGAGAAGTGGGATGAAGCATCATAAACACAATATTCTGTCTGTTCCAGTCTGATTTGCACTTTCCACTCTCTCTTTGTGTACGCTTTCCACTCTCTCTTTGTGCATTTACAGTAACAAGGACCAAACTACTCATTTCATTTCCTCATGAAAAAAAAAAAGAATGGTTTGAGATGTCACATATTTTTGTGGATCTGTTTTGTATCTTCTTCCTAGGAGTAAATTGTTAGGCTTTTAGATCATCTGCGATAATTCTCTACTTCTGCCTCTTAATCTTTTTAGGGGAGTATTCTCAACTCGCTGAATACAATTACTCTCAACACCCTAAGGTGTTCTTACTTGATTATTAATAGTGTGTGAGCAAACGTCAAAGACAGAAAAAGGATTATCATATTACAGAAAATGTTCTACCTTGACCTAAAAAGGATCAGCTCACCAAAAAAGGGGAGAATTTCAAGACATGATACCCTTGTATTTTGTGCCTTTGTCCGTGGTGAATTGAAGAATAACACCATGAATGATATCTGTTGTTGGAACACTTCCAAGAGCATTTCATGTAGTCGAGCGGGTAAAACAGGAATCCCATAAGCCCACAAGCCTGCTGCTTTCAACTGAGCTCCATTTCTATGTAGGAGGTAGTGACATTGTATGGAACACTCAAGTTAACTCCTTAGAAATGCACTATCAACAACATAAGGGCAAAGTAATTCCTGACATGAAGAATAATTCATTCGTTGTGAAATATATCATAATCTGTAGGAATCGAAGAACGTATCTGAAGTATACGTTTAAAGCAAAAAAAGGTAGCAAAAGCTGATTTCAGAAAATAGTGATATTATTAGATGTTACTCAGTTGAAACACATTTGAGTTGGTTAAGAGTTCCTATAAAACCTTTTTTTTTTATATAACTTGTCATGTAGATTGCTTTCATAGATCCATAATTGAATTCCCATTTTTCACTAGATCGTACTCCTGCAATGTGATCTGTGCTGTGCGTCATCATCGATAGTGGATCAATCAACACAACCCCATGCCAGCGTCTAGCTCCATGACAGCCATGGGATAACAACATTCCACACACACACACACACACACACTCAATGAATGAACGAATGAATGGAAAGGGCCCCATTACATATTTGCATCCACCTTGCCTCAAACACTGTCAGAGGTCATTGTTACAGGGGCGGAGGCATCAGGCACAGTACACACAATAGAAAGCAAGTCATAGGCATCCTGTGTGTCCCTTAAAGACAGATTACCTAATGTGGCTCTTTAAAAGGTCCAATCCAGCCATTTTTTTATCTCAATATCAAATCATTTATGTACCTTCCTGTTTTTAATTCAAATAGTAAAAAAGAAACAAAAATTGCTTTTTAGCAAAGAGACATTTCTCATGCGAGAATTTAACTCGGACTGTCTGGGAGTGGTTTGAGTGGGGAGGTGGAAACTGAAAACTAGCAGTTATTGGCAGTGAGGTTTGGAACTCTCTTGTTGGTCTATTAACTCATTTACTGCCTGGCGATGTCACCGTGCAGTCCAAAACTCCATCCCACCAAAACAGGCTGAAATTGCAGCCAGTCTATTCAAACAGCTCTTACAATAGAACGCCATTATCATAATTTTCACAATTTCACAGTATTATTCCAACATCACAGCGTGGAAATAGATATATAACACAGGAAAAATCACATTTTTAACTGCACTGGGCCTTTAAGGTATATAACCACACTGCAGTGGGTCTTAATGACAGGAGGCATGAGTCATCAGGCCCGTCTTACATAACTGAGTCACTCCCCCACCCTGCCTACTGTTCCACACCCAGACCCATTCATTCACATTCACACACCACTGGAACCTACTACTACTAAGCCTTTTACTGCCTTTCATTGACTAGGACCAACACATGGCCAATCATGCTCTATACAAATGCTGTGCTACTGTGAATTGCAAAATCTATGACAAAGCGGAGCTTTTCAGAAAGAAATTGCAACGGAAATGTATTTAGGATATTCCTCCTGCTTTGATTAGTTGTATTCTAAAGACACACACACCGCCTGACTCACTCGCGGGCCTTGTATGAATACTCCACAATTAACAGAAAGAGAAGGACCCCAGCTGCGACTGCTGCTGTTGCTGTGATGCCCAACAGCTTTCTCCCAAATCAGGGCCTTTCATGCAGCCAGACGTCCAGTCAATGGAAGGTCCTGGGCTTAGTCATTTAGACATGTAGCAAGAGTGTTTCTGTCTGTGTGACTTCCGTCGGTCTAAATCAAATCAAATAAAATGTTGTTGGTCACATGCACACGGTTAGCAGATGTTATTGCGAGTGTAGCGAAATGCTTGTGCTTCAATTTCCCGACAGTGCAGCAATATCTAACATGTAATCTAACAATTCCACAACAACTACCTAATACACACAAATCTAAGTAAAGGAATGGAATAAGAATACATACATATAAATATATGGATGAGCAATGGCAGAGCGGCAAAGGCAAGATGCAATAGATGGTATAAAATACAGTATATACATATGAGATGAGTGATGCAAGATATGTAAACATTATTAAAGTGACTAGTGATCCATTTATTAAGGTGCCCAATGATTTCAAGTCTGTATGTAGGCAGCAACCTCTCTGTGTTAGTGATGGCTGTTTAACAGTCTGATTGCCTTGAGATAGAAGCTGTTTTTCAGTCTCTCGGTCCTAGCTTTGATGCACCTGTATTGACCTCGCCTTCTGGATGGTAGCGGGGTGAACAGGCAGTGGCTCGGGTGGTTGTTGACCTTGATGATATTTTTGGCCTTCCTGTGACATCGGGTACTGTAGGTGTCCTGGAGGGCAGGTAGTTTGCCCCCGGTGATGCGTTGTGCAGAGTGGAGACCCTTACGGTTGTGGGCGGTGCAGTTGCCATACCAGGCGGTGATACAGCCCGACAGGATGCTCTCAATTGTGCATCTGTCAAAGCTTGTGAGGGTTTTAGGTGACAAGCCACATTTCTTCAGCCTCCTGAGCTATAGTCAATGAACAGCATTCTTACATAGGTATTCCTCTTGTCCAGATGGGATAGGGCAGTGTGTAGTGTGATTGCGATTGCATCGTCAATGGACCTATTGGGCCGGTAAGCAAATTGAAGTGGGTCTAGGGTCACCATCCGAGCATTCTCATTCTTCACGTTCTCTAGCTCAGGGCTGTTCAATTCCAATCCTTGAGGGCCGAAACACTTCTTTTTTGTTGTTGTTTCTACCTTGTAGTTAATTGCACTCACGTGGTGTTCCAGGTCTAAATCAGTCCCTGATTAGAAGGAGAAGATGAAAACCAGAAAAGGGTTTTGGCCACCCAGGAGCGGCATTGACAGCCCTGCAGCTCATTGCCTTCAGCTTGACCTGAGCATGTTTTTCTCTTTCTCTTCTATCTTTAAACAGATTGATTCGAAATGCTTAAGGTGATAGCTTTATATCTATTCTGACATGTGCTTGTGCTCTCTTAAAATGTCTGTGTATGATATCACTATCCTTTTCTTTGCACATAGTCATAGCTCGCTTGGATCACATGTTCATGCTTGAGGTTTGTATTGCGGCCCCACGGCGGTCACAGTCGTTTTTCATTGAAGTAGAATAACATAATTGTGTATTGATATCATTGTTACTGCTCGGCGACTGACATATCGTCCTCCGCCAATAATGGTAATGGCCTCTCAGTGATTGTATGTTTCTCTACTGACACTTAGTGGTAAGAATGATTACTGCACACTGTTGTTCTTGTGCGCAGGTAAAAGCATGTCTGTCGAGTGTGTACAGGTTATATCAACAATCGATACAATTTAAAGGGGCAATTTCGCTAGATGAATTTGAAGTTAACTCATGTCAATGATCTTGATTACAGCAATCTGACAATCAATTTGTTATAGTTAGTCAATTAGTAGAGGGTTTTACATGTTCTGGAAACAATAATTTCAACACATTGAACTGAAATATCCTATCCAAGTCACTGAGCACACTGGATGTCAGTATAGTACACTGACACATTGGCTCACGGGCCTAGCACAGAGCCTATTGTTCCTCAGTACTGGTCCTCTCTGCCTTGTAAGGCTAAAGGCATTTGATTGTCAACTGGTGTCGGTCAAATATGATCCCCTAACATGGGCACTAACGTAATTAGACGTAAATAGCTCTTGTCTCAATACATTGTGTAACTAGATACCAGCCCACATACGGGTGGCAGGTAGGTTAGTGTGTTGGGCCATTATCTGTAAATGTTCCTAGTTCAAATCCCAGAGCTGACAAGGTGAACATCTGTTGATGTGCCCCTGATTACTCCAGGATCACTGTTGATAATGGCAGACTCTGGCTATGACCTCACCTTCTCAGGGAGAGTGGGCTATGCAAAAGATATTTCTTGTACATCTGTGAAATAGGACAAATAGAAGCTCCCACCTAATTCTTCTTATTATACCCCTGCAGAGAAGATCCTCTGTGTGTAGCACCAAAATCTACAGTACAATCAAACGGAGAGAACTACAATATGGAGACATCAGAAGGACTCTGAAGAGTTGGAGCGTAGTGAAGTTCACAAGTTATAACGAACGGTTCATGCCAACTGCATACAGGATCTTATTGAGTTTTATCCCATACTTTTAAAAGTAAAGCAGAACTCCTATGTTTAAAAAAATATATATTCTCATGGTGAAGAATCATTTCCGCTCAAAAAACACTCCGTTGAAGCAAACACTTCCAAACAGATACGATATCAGGCGAACCCGGGGAGTTGCTTTGGCGAACACGTTTATTACTTGAAGGTACATTCTAAGCAGACGTAATGGTGTGTACATCCACCACGGGCTCTCCAGCAGACTAAACGGTCCCGAGGGAATCTGTTAAACATACAACCGGTGCATTATGCCACTGTGTCTACACTGCATTTCAATGTATGTTCGGACTACTAATGGGCTAATCAAAGTAGGGTATAATTACAGAGACTTACAGGGACAGATGTACTGTCCTATGCCAAAAAGGATGTATTTCAAACAGCATTGTGTCCGGCAGCACAACATCAGCAACTTGGAAAAATAAGAGATTTGTAAACTGTTTGTGGCACTGCAAAAAAATCATATGCATTTGAAATGAAACAATAATGCATAGTTCAAGTAGGCAAACTGAAGCAATATGTGAGTTGTTATTGTGAGTGTTCTGGTTGGTTACATTTACTCCAACGCAGTATATGGGCCCCGGAACAAGTTACAAACAGTACTTACAACAATGCAAGAAATTGTAAAAAGTTATAAAAAAAACAAAAACATAAGCAATCAGATTATTGAACTAAGTCTTGCAAAGTCGTTCAGAAGTTCTGCCGATGACATCCAAAAGGCAACCTCCGGTTTTCCGTAGATGTCTACGACGTCGAAGAGAAATAGAAAAATACCACTAAGTGTCGGGGGACTCTGTCTTCTCTTGATGCTGTTTATTCTACTCCTTTCATAAACTCCAAGAACTCTGGAACCAAGAGGAGGAAAAAGGGAGTCAATTAAGTGAATTATTTTCCTCACTTTGGTCACTACACAGCTTTACTTGTGAATAACACAGCATGTTACCATGCATAATTCATATTCCCAATTTCCTTTTCTAGCAGTGAAGTACCCATAGAACTGTTCATTTGCATCAGTATCATGAATAAAATACACGAATGCTTCTGTCTCTGCACTATGCGCTTAACTTCCATTTCCAAAACTTTTACCGTCATAGTCGATTTTCCCGTCGTTGTTCTTGTCCCCGTCCTTCATGAGCTCCTCGATGTCGTCCTCAGTGATGGCCTCCCCCGTGGCCTCCAGCATTACCTTCAGCTCCTCCAGGTCTATGTAGCCGTCCGCATTCCTGGGAGACCATAGATTATATATTTCTTTATTATCTGATTTCACAGATGTATGCTTTACGTGCAATAAAATGCATTGCGATAGGGTGAGAGACGTGGCATAGGCCAAGACATATCAAACATACAAATTCACAAAATGACTGCTTAAGGACTCTTACCCCTCCCTTCCCCGTTAAGCAACTGTGCCCCCTCCCTATACTCAATATTACACGATCCCTGAGCACTGCACGTGGTGTTATTCCACAATCATATCATTTCAATATCCATGGATCATTTTGCAGTTAGTTACATTTCACGTTTCACTATTGCACGTTCCCAAATGAGTGCTTCCCTCCCCATACTCCTAGTATCCTCCATCCCCATACTCCTAGTATCCTCCATCCCCATACTCCTAGTATCCTCCATCTCCATACTCCTAGTATCCTCCCTCCCCATACTCCTAGTATCCTCCATCCCCATACTCCTAGTATCCTCCCTCCCCATACTCCTAGTATCCTCCCTCCCCATACTCCTAGTATCCTCCATCCCCATACTCCTAGTATCCTCCATCCCCATACTCCTAGTATCCTCCCTCCCCATACTCCTAGTATCCTCCCTCCCCATACTCCTAGTATCCTCCCTCCACATACTCCTAGTATCCTCCCTCCCCATACTCCTAGTATCCTCCCTCCCCATACTCCTAGTATCCTCCCTCCCCATACTCCTAGTATCCTCCATCCCCATACTCCTAGTATCCTCCATCCCCATACTCCTAGTATCCTCCATCCCCATACTCCTAGTATCCTCCATCCCCATACTCCTAGTATCCTCCATCCCCATACTCCTAGTATCCTCCCTCCCCATACTCCTAGTATCCTCCCTCCCCATACTCCTAGTATCCTCCCTCCCCATACTCCTAGTATCCTCCCTCCCCATACTCCTAGTATCCTCCATCCCCATACTCCTAGTATCCTCCATCCCCATACTCCTAGTATCCTCCTCATTTGTTCATAAGGGTCAGTGCAACTTGCACAACATCGTTTACACTGGGGAGTCTGTAGCGTTTAGGAGAGGAGGATTATACTGCTTCACAAATCGGTTAACCATGGAACATGACTGTTTCTGTATTAGTATTTATCCTGTCTGGCTCTGGCGTTCACAAAAAATTGGCGAAATGACATTATTATAAATATTTAACTTCAATTAAATCAGAAGTGTTATACACCAAATCAAAGCTATACCTCTTGTTAATCTAGCCACCACGTCCGATTTCGAAAAGCGTCACTGCAAAAGCGATTATCGATCAGTAAACAACACATTAGGTACAGTTACAGCAAAGTAGATTAGTCACGAAAGTCAGAAATTGCAATAATATTCATCAATTACCTTAGGAAATGTTCTTCTTTTGGCAATCCTAAAGGTCACGACGAAACAATAAAGTGGCGTTTTGTTCGATATAATCCATTTTTATAGCCTAACACGAAACATTTTGTAAACGGCTTGTGTGGAATATTCAGCGTCCTTCAACTTTGGACGTAACATTCATTGTAATTCCTCTAAACGGACGTTTATCCAGTCAAGTTCGGTTTCATTACAATCCTCTGTTTGCTGGTAAAACAACTAAACATCATGGTTCTTTTCCCGGGACATATTGACCGAAAGGAACTGATTTGAACACACCAAACAACGACCTCATTACGCGCAAATCAAATGACCTGTCCTTCTTTGATTGACTGTATTTCGGACCAATGACCACTGATCTTCTTGAAATATAGCTGGATAGATAGCCAATGAACTGAGGTAAATGGGAATATGTAATGGTTCGACCCGTGAAGAATGTCCTTTGTCCTAAACTCATGCCTACACACAGCCATTCGCCATTGAAAATTCTACAAGAAGCTGCCACGCCGTTTACGCACCGCAACAGTTTAGTTTAGAGCATTTTCAAGACATAATAATGGCAAATAAACCAGTCAAATCGAAGACGAAGACCAAGTACACGGACCTAAACGATATAATTGACGAAATAGATAGAGATAGTGGAAGTGAACACCAAAATGAATCTAGTGAGTCTAATCCAGGGGTGTCAAACATACGGCCCGCGGGCCGGAACCGGCCCCCAAGGAGGTTCGATCAGGCCCGCAGGATAATTTGAAAGTGGAAAAAATGCATAAAAGACATGGAATTCATATTTTTAATTCGCTGCAATTCATGGATTATCCGCTAAGGGGCGCACTCTTTCCATCAGAGTAGAAGACAAGCCGCATCACTGAGACAGACTGAAAACAGCAGACGGTATCAATGCGCCATCTGCTGCTTGTTACGACGTTGTTAATACCTTGGTCTCTACCTCTCCGCTACACCCTCATTAGCCAAAATGTCGTTATCCAAACGGAGAAAAGTAGATAAGGAGTGTAGAATTTTCAAAGAAAAATGGACCACGTCCTATTTATTTACAGAGATGCACGGAAAACCTTCGTGCTTGGTGTGTTTGCAACAAGTTTCGGTATTGAAGGAATATAATATTCGACGCCACTACGAGACTCATCACAGCGAAAAATATGACGGCTTGCAAGGACAACTGAGAAGAGATAAGATTAACGAATTGCTGGCGGGTCTGAGGAAACAGCAGTCAACTTTCATCCAGAGCCGAGAAGTCAGTGAAGCAGCGGTAAAAGCCAGCTACCTAATTGCTAGCGAAATAGCATTAGCATCGAAGCCGTATTCCGACGGTGACTTTGTTAAACGATGCATGATGAAGGCGGCTGAACTTGTATGTCCCGAGAAGCGACAAGCTTTTGCCAATATTAGCCTGACGAGGAATACTATAGCAGAGAGGATTTCGGAACTATCGGCAGATTTAGACAGTCAATTGAAACAGAGAGTCAAGTCATTTATTGCATTTTCCGTGGCAATTGACGAGAGCACTGACATCACAGACGTGGCCCAACTGGCCATATTTATTCGAGGAGTTGATGAGACATTGACTGTTACTGAAGAGTTTCTTGAGTTGGTGCCAATGATGGACACCACAACAGCCGAGGACATTTTCGGCTCTGTCGTTGCTGCATTGGACAGAGTTGGAGTGGACTGGTCCCGCGCTGTCAGCCTGGCTGCAGACGGCGCGCCATCCATGGTCGGAAAGAAAGCAGGTGTCGCGACAAAGTTCAAAGACAAAGTACAAGCCCTTAATGGAGGAGATCGTTTCTGGACATTTCACTGTATTTTGCACCAGGAGGCATTGTGTTGCAAGTCGCTGAAAATGGACCACGTCATGGAGGTGGTTGTTCGCACTGTAAATTTCTGAACCAGAGGTCTGAACCATCGTCAGTTTGACAAACTTCTCAGCGACAGCAACATTACCCACAGCCTGCCATACCACACTGAAGTGAGATGGTTAAGCCGAGGCGCTGTGCTGAGGCATTTTTTTGATCTATGAGAGGAAATCGGACAGTTCATGGAGAAAAAAGGAAAACCGGTGTTGGAATTACAATCTCAGGAATGGCTACGGGACCTTGCATTCTTGGTTGATATTACTAAACACTTGAACAATCTGAACAAAATGTTGCAAGGCCGCAAAAAAGTTGTCACACAGTTTTCTGACAACATACATGCATTTAAGTTGAAGCTGACTTTGTGGGAGATGCAACTGGCAAATGGCAACCCTGCTCATTTCCCCTGTCTGAGAGATGTGTGTGTGACCAGACCTGATGCGGACATGAAACGGTACAAAGACAAAATTGCAGGACTACTGCGGGAGTTTGAGAAACGTTTTCAGGTATTTGGTGAACTTGAGACAGAATTTTCAGTTTTTCGCTCACCTTTCACAGTTAAAGCTTCTGATCTGCCGGTCGAAATTCAGCTAGAGATAATTGATTTGCAGTGTGATGCAGATTTGAAGGGCAAATTTGCCTCTGTAGGTCTGGACAGATTTTATCAGTATCTACTACCAGGGTACCCCAAATTAACAGCCCTGGCTGCTAAAATTTTGTGCATGTTTGGGACAACCTACCTTTGTGAACAAATTTTCTCAGTGATGAATATCAATAAAACAAAAATGCGTTCAAGGCTCACAAACAAGCACTTAAATGACATTCTGAAAGTGACAGCTAGTCAGGACATGACACCTGGTGTTGATGCACTTGTACAGGCCAAAAGATGCCAAGTTTCAGGAACAAATACAAGTCCAGACTAGACTAACACCTTTAAAATGCTGCCTTAGATACTGTTTGCATTGAAAGAATACAGCTCTGTGAAGATGAATCCTTACTGTGGTGATTTAAAAAATGTGCACTTTAATGTTAGTCAGCAGCTTCAAAACAAAAGTTGTGTGATGGAATTCTACTGTTCATACAACTCCATAAATTTTCAGTATGTATTGTATGTGTATGTATGTTTCATGTATGAAGTTTACAGATTTACAGGACAGGCGAACACTTTCTTCATTACACATTTAAAATCACTCTCCTTAGTTTGTAAGGTGTACGCAGGGATTACATTTAGATTTTATATGCGTATGTGTAAGTGGTTTAAAAATTCCTTTCTTTAAAAGTCTCATTTAATCTTAAAGTGCATTACTATATTTTTCAGTACCAATTAAAGTTTTGTGCCTTTGTACAATCAGTGGGATCAGTTGCAATGCATATTTGTGAATGATAAAAGTAAATTGCACATTTGTCTAAGGAAATATGAGGTGTTTCATGAAATGTTTTGTAAAAGGATAGTTCATTAAATTTCAATATTTTCCTAATGTTCTTGTGCTTCTTTACACCAAAACAAAGGAAAGACATGATATTTTGGTTATTTATAGCAGAGTATGGTATAATTTTAATGGTCCGGCCCACTTGACATCTCCCTAGGCCGTATGTGGCCCACGATGCGAAATGAGTTTGACACCCCTGGTCTAATCAATCTTCTGATTCTGAATTTGAGGAGATGTTCCTCTACGGGGAAGACGCAGTTTTGGATCGGTAAGTAACGTTGTTTGAAATTAATAATATCAAATATTATTCATTTGAGTTGTTTGAGATATTTGTATTTTATTTGCCTTATATAAAAATAGGACTAGGACATGAAATATAAAGTACACAAGTATATTGAAATGTAGAAAGTACATATTGCTCTACATTGTGGGTGTGTGTCTGTATAATTATTACCTAATTGTTTACATGTATTTTCTATCTAAAATGGAATGGACAAAACCTCACCATAGGCACTATTTGTGTATATATAATATGTGTCTGTGTCTTTATTTCACAATCCCAGCGATTCTGATTGGGAGCCAAGGTGCAAATCCCCCACTGAAGCTGGTCCATCCAGCTGGACCCCTGCTGTTTCCAGCACCACGCCTACCCCCGCCCGGCCATCAAGGGGTGGCAAGCCAGCGGCAAAGAAGCAGAGGAAGGGCAGCGTGGAACCGTCCAGAGCGTCCAGTGTGGACCTTCTGTCCCCTCTACCTCTGTCCCTTCTGCTCCAACCAGCGGTACGCACATGCTGAAATTCATCATTGCAGGCAGGGATGTGCCTCAGGGAAAAAAAGGCTCTGTAGGGCGGCTTCGTTGTGCCCTGTGCCATAAGAAGTCCCCTGTCACCTGCACCACCTGTGCTGTGACCCTCTGTTTCACACCAGAGAGAGACTGCTATGGGATATGGCATCAGGAGCGCAACATTGTGTAGAGGACTGAGAGTCTTCACATGATTGAACATTGAAGTGTAAATAGTTACCCTTGTTCATTTTTTTTTTTTTTTTTTAAATATTCATTTTTTTTCTTGAATTTTTCAAATATAAATTTTTTGGGGTATGTTAGAATAATTGTTTTGTATTTTGTATATAGTTATTTGTATCATTGTACCAATTCGGCCACTTGGGTACATTTGGGAAACTTGTGAGGGACACCTGGGTGACTTCATGCTCAATGGCATGTACCTCACTCATTCCTGAAGGTATCCATCTGAAACTTTGGTCAAATACTGTTGCCTACTTATGTTCTGATTTGAAATGATCCCCAGTATCATAACTGAATGTTTGGCCTTTCTTGTTTATTTTTAAAGATGCAACAACAGTAAAAGAACAAAAAACGTTTGTTGATTTCCTTGTATTTTCTTCTACCAGATCTATTGTGTTATATTCTCCTACATTCAATTCACATTTACACAAACTTCAGAATGTTTCCTTTCAAATGATACCAAGAATATGCATATCCTTCCTTCTAGGCCTGAGCTACAAGCAGTTAGATTAGGGTATGTTTTCAGGCGGAAATTGAGAAAAGGGGGTGGCAGTCCCAAACAGGATTTATACTATGTAGTATTTGCCTTGTCAAACAATGACAAGTAGGCAAAAACAGAAACAAACTAGCACCCAAGCTAAAACTCTGCAGTGTACATTCCTGTGTATTTGTCTATCCTGGTGGTACTAGGCTGTGGGTACTTAGTCGGGTAAGACTATGAAGAGTTACTTTTCGAGAGTTCGTCCCCCTCATGAATCTCCTTATGTACTTGTGAGGATAAACGTACTTGTCAAACATGCGGAAGAGGTCTGCCAGTTCCTCCTCTGTCTTTCCTTTGCTGTCGTCTTTCATGCACCTCACCATCATCACCAGGAACTCGTCAAAGTCCACCGTCCCACTGCCTGCAAAGACATGTCAACAGAAGGATGCCACACGACCTTTTGGATCAAGGAGCCTATCTTTGATATAGCAGCTACATGTGACCAGATCCTCTACTCAGCCATGTGATGCTTGTCTTTTGTGTGTTTACTGTCTTACAAAGAACAGTGTACAACTGTCCTTGCCGGCCCATCAATGAGCCATGAATTGGCCTTTTGATGAGCAGAACACTTGTGTCTGCCTTTGTTGTGTACCATCCTCATCCACTGCTCATGAGCTAACCTCTTACTCGAACACGTGGTTCACGATAGGAACTATTCATGGGAAATACATTTGCCTATTGTAGTCATTTGAGTCGGTCTCTTTGGTGTGAGCGTGTGTGTTTACCGTCTTCATCCACCTCGTCGATCATCTCTTGCAGCTCCTCTGGGGTGGGGTTCTGCCCCAGCATCCTCATCACCTTGCCCAGCTCCTTGGTGCTGATGCAGCCATCCTCTGCATCCTGGACAAAGATGTCAAAGGCTGCCTTGAACTCTGCAACACACAGCACATGACCATGGTCAGTTATTATTCTTCTCCCCTCTCCCCCTTTTGTTTTCATTGTCAGTTATATGTGTAGGCTACTTTAGTGTACGATACGCTTTTATAGTCAATCAACTTATTTGGGGCTTACGAGTGGCGCAGCAGTTCAAGGCACTGTATCTCAGTGCAAGAGGTGTCACTATAGTCCCTGGTTTGAACCCAGGCTGTAATCATATCCGGGCCGTGATTGGCAGTCCCATAGGGTGGCGCACAATTGGCCCAGCTTCGTCTGGGTTTGGTAGGCCGTCATTGTAAAGAAGAATTTGTTCTTAACTAGTTAAATAAAGGTTAAATAAAAAATGTGATCCTCTGAGATATCTAGAATTTACTTTTCATCTTGGCCTGAAGGAGTGAATGGTACACATTTTAGGCCAAATATTGATTTAGATGTGATTCAATTTAGTAGAACGTGAAGATATATATCCCACGTAAAGAAGCATTTATGCATAGGCCTCAGAGACCGACATAGATTAGTAAACCATAATGACATTTAGATGCAGTGTTTCCCCTATATGTATTTAGCAGCGGCGCACCCCCGCTGCTAAATTGTGGCCACCACAAAAAAAAATAACTACTTTGGCACCGCCACTAAAAGAATTCCTATGGGAAACACTGAGATGAACACATTTTACATACCATTTTTCTGCTCGTCTGTCAGCTGCTCTACCTATTGAAGAAATGGAAAGTTTTCAGAAGCAGTCGAGCCAATATCTGTTATTGAATCCACTCTGGAATGTCTTTTACAACCCAAAATCCTAACTTTGAATCACTGTATTCCTTTGATAGGCACAATATAATATTTTCCATTCGTGCAATAACACGTGTATAATATCTACGCTCCTCCCTTCATTTGAATCTTATTTGTGGAGTTTTCAAATTCAGTTCAGACAAGGCCCAGTCCTAAACCATAAAATGTTGATAGAGAAACCGAGTATATGAAAACAATCCTTCAGAGGATTTACAGTAGACTCCACAAGGTGGAACCAATTCTCTGGAACAGTGCACCTCAAATGTTGCCTTAGTTCACACAAAGCTTACCCCCCCCCCCCCCAAAAAAAGTTATTTTGGTCCTTCACATTTGGTCATCCATCCCTCACAAAACACAAAACCTATATTTCATACATGAGGCCTGTGCCAGTGAGAGGCAGGGTTAAAAATACATTGACAGGAGGATCAGAAACAGCAGATAAAGGACAGAATACACAGTGCTTTAAATTAGCATAGCTGTGGATCTGGTTCCACAATGGGACAGTAATCCAGGGAAAGCTACCGCGAATGAGAGAGGGAGACAGCTGCTTATGTAAGAGTCATTGTCTGTCGTCCACAACAAATTAAACACACATTCCGCTGGTGATGATATATGGGGGGAAAAGAGCCGTGTCCATCTAAACATCGACACGCACGCATACACACACACACACATTCCGGTCTGTTTCCCTGTAGTTGACTCCTCTAGCTGTAATGCCCAGTAGAGACTCGGGCAGCCCGGCCCGGCCCAGCCCAGCCCATCAGCCACCAGGCAGCAGGCAGAGATAGCTAGACAGATAAACAAACAGCTCTCCCAGCCCTCCCAGTGGCTCACACAGATAATGCTGGAATTCAGCTGTGTGTGTGTGTGGGGGGGGGGGGGGGGGGGGGTGGTATCTAGACCCGAAGCCCTCTTCTGGCACCACAGAAACACACATGCAGGAGGCTAGGAGCAACTGGCCAAAATTAGCCGATGAGAAGTGAGACTGCTCCATTTGTAGTCATGAATGAAACCACAGTGTGGACCAGGGGCTTGTCCTGCTTCTGACCCCTGGAGTGCTCCTATCAAACCTGATAGGCTTCAAGAGGCACAAGGTCTATATATGTATGGTGTCTCACCTCACTTGTCAAAGGCTGGCGTTGTGTGTGTACGCTTGACAGACACAGTTCGTGATAGAAGTTAAATCATCTGAGCAATGTCAGAATTACAAATTGCTAAATTGTTGTAAGGGGAATATCCAAATGTACCTCATTTGAATGAATTGTTGATCTGAAACATTATAGTCTGTCGTTTAAAACTGTTAAAAACATAAAAGTGTTAATAAGTGGATTTTACCCTCAATACTAAATATTACAGGTACTTTTCATTCTATTTAAGGGTGAATCCTACCCTCAGGTGCTGAAGTGTTCATTTGAAATAATAACCTACCTAAACCTTTACACTCCAAAAGACAGAAATCTGACAACAAAATATTCTCAGACTACAATTAAACCAAAACACCATTTTCATCCATGTCACCTATCACTGAAAAACCCAAAGTTGAACAACATTAAAAGCAAACCATTCATGATGATGTTACCTACTAAATACAAACACGTTCACATTCTCCACAAACAATACACCCTGTTGTCGAAGTGGAGTGGGACGTACCGCTGCTTTGTAGATGTCGTTCATGATGGAGGCTTGGCTTGGCAGCTGCCCGTCTGTCTGTAGGGTGTAGTGGCACAGAGGAGCGAGGTAGAGCACAGCTAGGCGCAGGACACTGGCCCCATCCTGGGAGGGTTTTATAGCTGGAGCCTGGCAGGGCCTGGTCCCTCCCTACCCTGCTTGCCTGCTCGCCCATCCCCCTGGGTGTCTCACGTGCATCTATGTGTGTGTGTGTGTGTCATTGGGCCGATCTATCACAATCACCAGGCTCAGATAAAAATGTAGCTGCTCTTAGAGGGTACACTTTGGAATGGAATGAAGTGAAGGGGCACGCAATGGCGAACCTTAATCTCCAGGGAGGGAGCTAGAGACACTCAACATTCCACCATCAGTCGTGGACCAGCGGGGCAGGGGAGAGGGGCATGGAGGGCAGACCAGAGCAAAAGGGGGCTTGGGACAGGAGGGGGCAGAGGGTGGGCAACTTTGAATAGAGGATGGGGGTTTAGAGGGCTAGGGATAAGAGTCAGGGGACTGGGGACGGGAGCGGGAGGCAGAGCAGTTCAGACAAACGTGTTAAAGCCTGCCATTAACGAACACAATCAAAGAGGTGTGTGTGTGTGTGTGTGTGTGTGCGTGCGTGAACACAGATATATGTGAGAATATGCCAGCTTATTTTTGTGTGTGTGTGTGTGTGTGTGTGTGTGTGTGTGTGTCTGTCTGTGTGTTTGACTAATACCCATTTAACCTACAAGGGTTTTACTCCTATTTTCAATGATCTTATCTGACACTTTCCATTTAAAATGTAATCATACACCCTCCAAATGACGATTGCACAGTATATTGTACATTTTCTGTAATGCACGAATCATTAATCATTGACCAGCAGAATTTTACAACATAGCATTTGAAGGGGGAAATGTTTTTATTTTTAATTTTTTTTACATACAGTTTAACAATAGGTATTTATAGGTATACAATTAACATTACAGTGGATGTAATATTGGGCCTTTGAGCCTTTATAAACTACATAAAGTCAGTCAGCAGAGGGCGCTGTTTACTGTGTGTCGTTTTAATAGAGTTGTTACGCAGCTAAGTGAGCTACAGCATATCCCATTTACCAACAGGGTGCTCAAGTCAGAAATCTGGGTCAAATACAAGAACTTGAATTCGCCTAAAAACATGTGAAAACATTGAATGAAATGAACACCTTATAATAGACTAAGCAAGACCATTCCTTTGTGTGTTGAATATCATGGCAACAGACACGTGTGGATGTGGAATGAAATAGCAAGCCGCACCTCAGCTCACTCCTCTGGACCCATCTGAACACAAATCATGTCCTCAGCTACAAAATATCCAATACTTTCCTGCTTCTGTGTTACACTACATTCTCCCCGCCACCCCGCTGACTTGGATAGGAAAGGACGGTAGTCGTTGTGCCTCGTCAATCTCATCCATTTGTAGGAGAGAATAGCATACATACACATTTTATTCTATAATCTTGCCACGCATGACGGTTCTGAGACCCACGTAGTGCGACAGAAGGTGTAGTGTTGAGGCAGGGACTCTAAAAGGCTGGTGATCCTGCAGGGTTCCAATGGGATGCTAA